>NC_133028.1:45059680-45212446 GCF_048771995.1 Taeniopygia guttata | reverse complement strand
CAACTTCAATGTGAGAGGTTTTAGATCACTAGTTAGATTGTAATATAAAAAACTAGATCATGACAATATATTATGCATCTGGATATATTTATGTTAGATCATATATCTATTAATGTGAACTCAGATATTTGCAGAAGCCCCTGCAAAACAGCAGTTGTATCAAATTTTCTTCTTGTATTGGAGTCTTGTAATTTTTTCAGCTAACAAAAAGCACGGAGATTGTGTGAGTAAAACATGTTAAACTAATGGGCCTGAAGCCTTTAGGTTAGTACAGAAAAACAGGAATTAAGTTAGAATAGAAAATCATTCCTCTGTCTTATTCCATGGTATTACAGTTTTTCTACACATAGGGATGTTACTACGAGTTCAGTAAGCTGTGAATGTATGAAGTGTTGGCTATGGTATGTTAGTTTCCCACATGCTCACATAATAATGAAATTAGTTCCAGGTTGGAGGGATTATCCCACTTTCAAAACAGAGTACAAAAGTGCTGTAGAGAGCTGCCTAAACAGGATATATGTATGTGTTGCTGACAACATGGGAAAGTCACACTGAATTCCTGCACAGGGAGTTCCCCATGGAAACAAAGACTTAGAGAATAGGCTTTTTGCAGCAACAAACTATTTTTGCCTGTGAATTGGAGGGAGGATCTAGCAAAGATTTGCATACCATTGACTGTTTACCTTTTACTTTACCTAAGTTTTGCTTCTATGAGTTTTGCCATGTATATACAACTACTGTATTTCACGTACATCTCAGTGGTAAAACAATTTCATTCAGAAGCCCTTCACAGGCAAGATTACTGGAGTTGGCTGTGAGATTAGAGCATTACCCACAATTGTGTGCTTTACTGTCACCAGTAATAATATGCAAGCATGGCTTAAAACTGAAAGCAAACATCAAAAATTATCCAGTAGACGCAGACTAAAGCTAGTTACTCAAGTCGCTCTTCATTTATTTGTATGAAAAAGATTTCCTAGTGTTTCAGTTTTCAGCAGTAAAGAAGGGAAATATATGTGTGTGTAGCTAAATACATATTTAAAACATATACATTTAGAACTTGTGTATATATGTATAGCATTCTTATCGATGAAAGCCATGTATCTAGATAATAGTATATGTATAATTCAAATGTGAAGAAGGTCAAAACAAATGCAAATATAAATCTGAGCTGTTTGTCCACCCTTCAGTATGAGAGATTAGTATAAAATCAGGGTAAAAACCTGTCTAAATTTCATACTGGCTTTGTAAGGATGTCTGTGACTAGGAGATGATGTGAAGCAGTGTAGAATCAGACTCCTGGTAGGATTTCATTCAACTGGTTTTTAGTCTTTGCATGATACTCCTTGTCATTACTGTTGTCATTCACAGTTTCCACCTTCAAAGCACAGGTCCTTTAGACTGGCTGCATCTTGTAACCGAAAAGCCATATTTTTATAATAAACCTCCCCCCATCCCAAAGCAGTCTCTCTCTCAGATGAGAGTGAAATACTCATTTACAGATTTCACCAAACCCGTTTGATTCATGGGGGGCTGTGACCTGGCAGTGAAATGTTTGACAAAGGACATAATTCATTCAAGAGCCCATGTAGCTTTTATTTAGAAATGCTTGGTTTTGAAAGGAATTAAAAGGAACAACCTTCCTAAATAATTTTTAAAGTACCCATGATGCAATGCTTTTTTAACATATAGAAAATATCTTGATTTTTGTTTACAAGCTAATTTCATCAGTCCATACAGAAAATGTCAGGCTACTTCTCTGAATTTGATATATCAGCTACTTCCAGCACAAATAGAATTCACCAACTTTTTTCAGCCCAAACTGAAACTTGATAATTATTTTTTTATTCTTTATTGACTGGATTTTTTTATATTGTATTTCAATTTAAATAATAAATTTCAAGTATTATCCCGTTTACTGGCACAGATACACTAAAGCCATTGGCAGAACTTGTTTCTGTGAGATAGTTCACATGACATGAGCAATTTGCCTTATCTGGATTCTTTGTGAAGCTAGCCAGACTCTCAGAGTAAAATCAGCAAAAATGAGAAGTCTACACAAAGATACTGTTACTACTTCCATATGTGGCATTTTAATAGATATGTAAATTGTGAAGTAAAAAAAAACCTACACCCAGAAATAAATTCATTCACCCAAAAGAATCAGTTGTCATATAAACACTTAGGAATGAAAGAGAAAGAGAGGTTTTGCATCACATTGTTAAAAGTAATATCACTTATTTGGGTCAGATCTCAATTGCATTATAATAAAATTGGTTGCCAGTAAGATAAAATAAATTGGCAGGTCAGTTGATCTTTTACATTTATGGACATTTCACAACAGACTTAACAAAGTCGTATTTCACAGCAGTTCTTTTTCAAATATGAACAAAATCCTGAGTAGAGGAAGGATGACCTTTTTATCTTTGTACTGAAAAATCTCATAGATTTATTTTTAGACATGATGCATATGGTAAAGTGGCTGAAAATTTTCTCCAAGTGCCAGGTTGTGCATGGTTCTGAGTTAGAAGGAAGAATTTTGTTAAAGGAAATACTGTGGTGAACGCATGGAACACTTTACTATAATAAAGACGAGGGGGAGGGTAAAGGGAGGAGAGAGAAATGTACAGTTAAATGTCTCTGTCTCCTAAACACTCACAGAAGTGCTGTTTGAAATTGAGCAGGAATGGGCAAGCCCCACATTCCTCCTGTGGTCATAGAGCTTCCCACTCTTCTAATGCACTCCAGTAGACTTGCAGAGTTCAGCTGCCACTGCAAAGCTCACATCTGGTATGGAGAGCATGCTTTAATAATCCTAGAAATAATTTAGAAATACCTACTTGTCTTGGAAGCAGCTCTCCTTTGAGACAGGAGGCCACAGTGACCTACAATGCAGTCCTGCAGTCCCCCACGATCAATTCTCAGTGCACAAGTGCCATGTCAGACGTGTTGCAGTTACTGTGCATCCCCTATGTGCTCGTGGGTGAATTGTGAATTCCAGTTCTTAAACCTGTAGGTCACCAAGCAGGATTGTTCTCCAGAGTCCTGGAGGTGCTGGGTTCTGTGTTTGTACAGAAAGCTGACCTGCAGTGAACCCAGTGTTTGCCTACCATGTTCAACGATTGGCATGCCCATGTGTTCATATACTAATTTGGGGCTGTATCATAGAATTACAGAATGGATTGGGTTGGAAGGGTCCTTAAAGATCAGCTGGACACAGCATTACAGGTGTTACATCTCATGAGAGGTCATTACATCTCATGAGAGTAGAGGAGGAGCCCTCGCCCTGCTGCCCACGCTGCTCTGCATGCAGACGAGGACACATTTGGCTTCCTGGGCCATTGCTGGGGCAGGTTGAGCTTCTTGTCAAACAGCACCCCCAAGTTTTCCTCCAAGTATATTTGTAAGGTCTAATTTATGCTTGAATTTTGTGGGCAGTAAGATTCTTTTGGCTTCCTAATTTCTCACTGAAGTCAGTAAAGTTCCAATTCTCCCCGTGCTGAACAAACACGTCAGCTTATCTCAAAACCGTATGAGGAGTTTTCATGTCTAAGAGGGGAAGTAGAACCACATTCTAAGTTCCCTGGAGTTCCTCTGTCATCAGCTAGGGCCTGGACATCTGTAAATCAAAACTTTAGTTTTAATTATTATTTTGATTATTTAGTAGATTATTAGTATTTTCATATTTATTTTTCTGGTTTATGCACTTAAGCTGAAGGTGAAATACCAAATAAAGATATTAATCCATGCATACCTGAGAATCAATGAATTGATATTTTTTTCTTTTTATTAATAATTCCTGCTCAAGTCACAAAATATCTGGTTCAAAGATATATGCAGTTTTTTCTGGCCTAAATCTGGAGAGTTTTGAGGTCTATGTTTTATATCAAGTTTATTCCTGCCTGTGATAAAAATGGAGATTTAGTAGGCATCCAAAGTCAGTGAATAATAGATTTTAGCAGAAGATTAGTGTATTGTGCAATCTAAAATATATATGTCTTATACATATTCTTCCACAGATCTTCCACCAGAATCAGTGGAACTTCCTAAGTACAACTGAAGAAGGAACTGATTCTTAACTTATAAAATAAGAAATCTTAAAATATTTTGTCAGATTTAACAAGTAGGTTACAAATATACAGCTTCAGGAGTGTCCTTTTTGGGTTTGATAAATAACTTCTGGCTAATGAGCCAGAGCATTCTTTTGAAAAGCTTTTGATGGCCTTATGTTATAATAAATAAAAAAGCTTTGCAAGGCCTAAAAGGCAGGGTGTCATGTTTTTTTGGGATTAGACACTAAATTAGAATTATTCCACATTTAAGAAAGAATACATCTAGTCATCTGGTAGACAGAAACAAAACCTACATATTTACCCAGGAAGACATAAAAGGAGCTTAAGATTATTTGTGGGCCAGTGACAGAGATTTGGAAGTATGAAGTTTTGGCTTTTCTTTATGCTTAGAATGAGACAGTTCAGAAGGGACTGCTGAACTGAGCTAATGAAAGGTACGCATTCAAACCTCCCGTGTGTCAAGGGGAGGAAGGAATTTTGTTGGCTGACTTGCTGAACAGCAGGGCCATAGCTGCACCTGTGGGACGCTTTCGCGCGCGGTGCGAGAGCGGCTGTGGTATGTACATCACAGCTCAGGACACATGGAAGCAGCACACTGAAACGATGCCGTGCACTTGTTTAGTGAAATTAGACCTGTCTCAAGCTTTCTGAGGGTAATTTAGGAGAAATGGTGATCCTTCAGAACCTGTGGACTTGGATTTCCACTGGAAGCTTGTCTGGTAAAGATTTAAACTTGATAAGGAGCCAGAGTACGGTCCTTAAACCTTCCTCTTTCTCCAAATCCATGTGGGGACTTGGCTTTGTTACATACCAAGGTCATTTTTCTACTGCTAATGTGCAATGATGTGAGAACTGCTCAGTCAGATCATTGCCCACTGGATGGCCTTTGTGCAGTGGAATTTTCCTCCAAAACGGTTTTACAGAAAAACAGATGATGCCTCTCTAAAAGCTCATTCTGTGTGATTCTTTCTATTATTAAATGTCACCTGTAGCTTGGTATTTGCAGTTGGAACTGGCCTGGAGAGGACTGCTGGAGAAAGGGTCAGCCTGATAGTGCATAGGTAGTTATATTGTTAAATGTGCTTACCATTCTTACCTTTCCAGATATTAAAAAACAAAACCTAAAATGCCTTAGTCTCCCCGAAATTAAATATTATAAAAGGTAAATTTCACTGAGTTGTATAAAAAGCAGAAAAGGTACAGGGTTTTGTATACCTTCTGTCAATCAGTACTGCTTGAGAAATTATTCCCCTGTTCCTCTTGGCTTTTTCTTTATCTATTACCTTTAAATCAATAACTAATACCTACAGAAATTGTTTGTATCCTCTATATAACAAGATAAAAATACTGTTTCTTTATTGTCTGACATTGAATCACAATTATTTAAATTCTAATCATGAGTGTCTAATTTCTATGTATAACTTCATTAAAAATGTAACCAGAACAGCGCAAAAATTCTCAAGAAATGTGTTTGCAAGAGATAACTTCTGATAGATTAACTGTATCACTTATTGTAGTTCAAAACTGTGTGAAAAATCACAATTTATGACTGTCCATGAAATAATTTAGAATAGAAATTTTATTATTCAGCCATTCAACATTAAAAGTTACTACACTCCTTATATTTTTCATGCTGAAAGAATATTATGATGCTGTCTCCATTAATTGCAGCAAACAGTGTTTCAGTTGTTTAGGGAGAATGGTGCCACCTGAAATTCAATATGATAAATTAGTCTCATCTTAAGGACTCTGTATAACGATCCAAGTACTTAGAGATGCAATATGCAATTTCAGGAAATTTGTTGAGGTTTTTGTTCTAAGAGAGAAAAATTCTAGAAATAAGGACTAAATTAATATCAGATGATGAAAACCCAAGTCCATGAGTAAATAATATACACACACATGCTTTTTTCGTAACTTGCATTCTAATACAGGATACAGAACCATTTAATATCCATTTGGGGGGAAGCTGACTATTTTATTAAAAAGAGTGCTTTATGTTTTAGATTGACAGATCTGAAATTTTTCTGTTTGTATTCTGAATTATTAATGTGGGTATATAGAAACTAATCCCACATCCTTGCTCATGTAGAAGAGGTCTCTCTGTGTTGTGCTGCTGTGTTTAAATGACTTCTTGTTAAGGAAGCATTATTCCGATTACCAGTTCTGTAAGATTATTTTTTCTCTTATTTTTCTGTGCTTCAATGCTTCCTGTGCTGCTATTTTGTCGTTTCAGTGATCCTTTCTGGCCAACTGCCTTTGCAGCCACCATTCTGCAGTTAAAAATATCAATCATAAAAGCTAATATGCATTTAAAATATAAACATACAATGCTAGATGAAAGGATTGTGAAACAGATAAACAGAGGCAGATGGTGCAGATTTAATTAATAAAAAATACAAACAGGAAAATAAATCTGCTGCATTGATTTAATACTTAATTTAATTAAGGAAAAAAATCTTGGAGTTCAGTTATTGCCAGGGAATTATATACTATGTTTTTTCTGTTTGGGGAGAAAAGTTTTGTATAAATTTTATATCATTTTATTTCATTAAGAACCTGACACATTCTGACTTAATTCCAAGAAATTTTGCCCATTGCATGGGACAGCATTGAAGAGAAAGCAAGGAATGATGCTCAGGTTCTCTAGGTTAGATGTACAGAGCTGGCATTTGAGGTTGAGGTCTCTAATACCAGTTATTGCTTTGGCTGTCGTGCTGCTGACTCTTTAACTAGTGAATCTTATGGCCCAGTTTGACCAGAACTTTAGTATCATACTAAGGAACCCTCCCCACTGAAAATTTTGTTGAAGTTAGTAGGTAAACATATGGAGCACAGGGTTGTTTATTAGCTATATTCACAAATGACTAGAACTGGTTAAAAGATACTAAAAATAAAAAATTTGGAATGCCATCAGGGAAAAAAAAAAGTGTGGAGCTCTTGACTCATTGCTTTGGATTTTATTATTTAGTGCTGATTTTTTTGCAAATAAAAATTTGAGGACTGTGTATGCATATGATATGGCTGATACAAGTTCAAAATTATTTAACCCATATGGAATAGCTTGATTTTGAAATTTAATCCGTTCTCTAAGCTGATAAATAAAGTCCTATTCTACAAGTGATATAGTCTCTGGAGATAGTGTGTTGTTGGTTCTATTACAATGTTGGCGCTTGTCTCATGAGAGTTTTCTCTACTGCTCATACATGCACAGTGCCATAAGAGATCAGGAACTGAGTCAAATTTTGTTTCATGCAGGATTTCACTGACCAGAAAACAAAAATAAGAGAGAGAACATTTTGGGACCCCACAGGAGTCTGTGGAATGAAAACCGTAATAAAATCCGGTTGCATTTATTGGGAAGTTTTGAACTATTCATCTGGGGAAAGACTAGTAAGGAGATAAGTGTGTGACTGTGCTTGTGGTTTCAGAATTATACCATTGTTTAGGGTGCTTTAGCTTTCTGAAAGAGAGCTTAACCTTGGAAGTCCCAAACAGAAGAAAAGGAGAAATAGTTCTCCTGTCATTGTGGAATCAAATAAATTTCACTGCTTTTTCACCAATAAGTTGAAAATTTATTTTAAGTCAAGCTTAGATTAATTTCCTTTTTATTGCTTCTTTTAGGCAGAGAAGCAAAAAAATCAACTGTTATTAAACTCTCTTCAGTGTGTCACACAGGCCATTGGAGACTGGTAGGAAAGACATCAGTTCACATGCAGCTTTGCTATACTCAAATCTGCTAAAACAGCTCCCCTTCTCACTCTCAAGGGCCTGGGAGTGACACGGGGACATCAGCCCTGTCTGACCCAGGTCACAGGCAAGCTCCACTTGCAGGATGCCCTGCAGACAGTGTGGGGTCACAGGGGGCTGGAGGGATGAAGGCGTGGAGGGGTGACGTCTCCAGCCCCCAGTCATCCAGCTGCCCGTGGTTTTTCAAGCACTGCTTATGTTGATTGAGAGCAGTCCCAGGGTGACAGCTCCACTCTTATCAATCTGCTTTCTGCTTCCATTTGCCACACAGAAAGGCCTGTGGCTGCTTTCCTTGAGTTGCTGATGTCTCATCATCACTGTCAGTCTGTCTTCCTGGCTGAGTGAGAGCAGATTCCTGGCTCTGGGAGCATTTTTAGGAGGGCATGTGTTCCTTGCTGCTTCCTCCTTCAACTATACATCCTCTCTTTGTCTCTGTGTGTGCGTATGTGTAAGAGGGTGAGATATTCTTCATGGGCTATATATAGGTATCCTATGATTTGGCAGGTAAATAGTTTTGTAAAAACACAATTAAAAAGTTCAACAGTCCTCTCAGAACTTTATATAAATAATTTTATCATTATCAGAATACCATTCTGCTCCAATATACAGCCATTAGGAAACTAAATCTTTTTTCTAACAGCCACTATGAATTTGTACTTTAAAATAGGCCAAGTAACTCAAAATACTTCAAATACTATAGAAAGTGCTTTCCTCTACTCATGTTCCATATGGGTTGTCTGTTGCTTTTATATTCCTTTCCAATGCTTTATACATTGTCTGCTACTCATTCTGTATAAAAAGAAAAGCAAATATAAAATTTCTGTTTTCATCTGCCACATTTAAAGCTATATTTGAAGAAAATCTCCCTTGTGGTGTTCTACTGGTTTATATTGGCATCATAGTCCTCTAGTATAGGTACTGATTATTATCAGGTTATGGAACAAAATTTAAAGTAGAAAATAATTTGGTTCTTTTGATGAGCTGAAATAAGTGGCATTAAAATGTTTCCAGCCCAGGATTTGTTATTGTTTACCAAAGCAAAATACATTTCAGAAGTGTAACTAAAAATTTAAATTAGAATGACTTAAAGAGAACTAAAAGAGATGCTAAAATAATGCTGAAAATATTTTATTCTGATATTTTCTATTTTTTATTGCATTAAAATTAAATATTACTTTGGCATTTGTCATATAGGAGATGAATGCAGTGTCATTTGTGCAGGTATTTATGGGACAATATATATATGGAAGTGAACCTTACTTGCCACCTTTTACATAAGCTAGTGTTCATTTAGCAATCTCCATAGTATAAACTGCTCACAGGAACACTGTCACATTCCTCATCTACATCATTCTTAAAAATTGTCTTGCTGTCAGACTCTTTTAGCTTTTCAGTAGGTGTACAAAATCTTACAGACTTGTAAATCTCCTAAAACATTCACATGAATAACGCAGAAGTTGAAATTCACATGAGTGAGAAGTTTCACAGATAAGAGACCATCTACTAAAAAAGCATGTGGTTGCCCTGTGAGTGCAATTGGAGTTGTAAACATTATCTGGTAAAAGTGAGGTTTCCTGGGGCTGCAGTAAGTAAAGCCTGTTACATCTTCTGGTATTAATCATAATAAGTGTTTTATCTTTGGCTGTCATGTTTAGTTTCTGCATGCAATTTACCTCTCAGGCAAGCTGTTCACGGTATCGGCCAAGCTTATCTCTGAACTTATGGTCTTCAAGTACCTAAATGTATTTCCACCAGAGTTCCCACAGTTAATGTGACAAAAGCCAACATAAGTGCTATTTTAAAACCACATTGCATCCCTCTACAGAAAAATAGTGTTGCTTGCATTCTGATCACTCCTATCAAATAAAGCTTAACTGCCTTTACTAGACCTACACTCTACTGCAATTTTATTATGACCTATTTTCAGATTGACTTTCTAGACACGCATATTTTATCTTGACTCCAATGTCTCTCACACATGTTATTTCCTATCCTCCAAAGTGTCTTTACTGCCATAGAACTTCCACATACAAAGTATGTTATTATCTGTCTGACTCCAGGGGTATGTTTAGCAGGATGCAAATGCATGAAGGAAACACATGCTCCCTGTCCCAAAAAGCCTACCAGCAAAACAATCAGGTTGCTTCAGGAGATCCATCAATAGACCTCTGAGAGGAAGGCAGAAGAAGAAAATGCTTTGAACAGTTTTGTGAGTAGCTCTATTTGCACGATCATTCAAAAATGATACGGAGAAAGTGGTCAAAAATTAGACAGCAGCTCTTAATATTCTACTCTGCATGACCCTATCTCACTGCAATACTCCCGTGATCTGCTAATAATCCTTTATAATTAAGCTCCCAGCCTAATATTAAAATATAATCCACATGAACACTAGTCAGAGCATACAGCAAGAAGTGAAGTGGTTACCACTTTGAGTCGTGCATGGCAGGCAGTATGCAGTTTTAATTTAGAAGGTTTAAAACATTCGGCCCTTGATGTAAAGACAAATTAAGTTTCACTTCTGATGTACACAAATACAGTACAACACATCTAGTTCAGACCTGCTGCAGTGACACTTCTGCTGCACGATGCTTGCCAAAAGAATATAGAAACATTGCTTCTGTGAAAATGGAGACTGTGCTTGATAACTACCTTGGCATTTACACAGAGCATGAATGCCAAACAGATTTTGTGGCAGCCCATGAAATAAATAACCCAGCTTCATAGTTGGTAAAATTTGAATTTGGCCTTCTGGATTGGGTTTTATATACAACCTATAGGAGTGTGTCATAGTAACCACACTGTTTTCGCTTATCATTGCAAGTCTGAGAACTCAGCTGAAGTTACAGTGTTACAATATATGTAACAACATGCAATGATTTACTCTATTCCATTTCCACTTGTTATGACAGATCCTATGGTTTCTTATAGCCTTAAAACTCTCTGAAATTAGTTTTCACTGGAGTGGCTAGGATATTTTGCATATTAAAATCAATGTTTCCCTTTCTTCTTCTTCTTTTCCACTTACACCCTTACATTAGAAATCTCCCTGTAAAATTTTTTTTTTTACAATTATTCTGAACCATTTACTTTTTGCAAAAAAAAAAAAAAAAGGAAGAAAGAAAAGAAAAACACACACACACAAAAAAAAAAAAAAAAAAAACAAACCACAAAAACAAGCCCAGTCCAAAATACTTGACTAATATAAGAGTAGCAATTTCTTCAGAATGGAGATAAATATTTGCATGTCTTACTGCCTTTAGTCTAGAACATTTTTAATCCAACTATTACCTTGAGACTGGAGAACATAAAATGGAAACTCACATGCAGAATTAAGCACCCAGAGGAGTTCAAAGAAAAATGCAACAGGAATTTTAGTTCATACTAATTTTTTGAATTGGCTTTTTCAAATAGAAAAGGGCAGTTTTAGCTTTTATGAGTTAAGCTAGTGTAAGCCTATTGTGAACCAGGAAACATACAGTTTTTCTATTAGAAAAATACAGGAAAAGACTGTAGCTGACAATGCTGATAGTATTTTTCATTTCTTTAATGAAGCTTTGCTGACAAGCTACAAATGTTTTCCACTGATTGCATATGGTGGAATTCTAACCATCTAATTAGTGTCCAGAGAGCTGACTAAGAAGTGCCAGTGATATTAATATCTAATATATATTGCTTTAATTAGCCAAATCCATAGGTCAACATTAACACCAATTTTCCAGTCCTGGAATACTTCATTACAGAATTTGACACTCCAGTTTCTGCAGCTGCCAAGCTGCCTCCATGAATGGCCAGGGCAAACTGAGGCAAGAGGGTGAAGGGCATGAGAATGGATATATTGCTTAGAGCAGAAAGATGGGTTGCCAAACATTGTCCACGTGTCATTGTAGAGTGGATTGCTTTCCAATTTTGGAAGGAACAAGTTGTGACAAGAGAAGCTTTGTGTCATCAATGGTTGAGATTGCCAGAAAGGGTGGAAAGGACATTTCAGAATTGAAAGGCATGACAGAGAGCACTTGCAGCAGCTATTGAGGCCAGTTTTAGCACTTTGAAGTTACAGTTGCTTTTCTTGTAATCCGGTTTCTTTTGACTTCCAGGAATAATGGTATTCATTATTGTCTTTTAGCACTATTTTTCTTTCTTTTTTCTTCTTCTTCTTTTTTTTTTTTTTTTTTTTTTTTATGCTTATTATTTTCCTTGCAATATGAAGAGAAAAAGGACCCATGAAAGGAAAGAGATGATAGACAAAAGAAAGACCAGTTTTCTTCCTTGGGCATGTTGCAAGTCTTGAATGTTACATTAAGATTTAATATTCTTCCTTTGTTTTAAAATCTAGATTAAACTGTAGGAAACAGCAGGAAGCAAAGGTAAAGCCATATTTTCAGAAGGGGGCTTGAACTAAGCAAGGGAAGTGGCCCATGCTACCATGATTTTTCAGTACTCTGCATAATAGCATGGTAGATAGACTGTTCATCCTTTGTGGGTAGAAGTAAAGTAAATTTTTAATTTGATTTAAATGTTTGCTACCTTTACAAAGCAATGCAATTAAATATATGTATTATATTTCAATACCCATTGTCATGGTAGAACCCCAACCAGCAGCTCAGCTCCACACAGCCACTCACTCACTCCATAGCACAGAGAAGAGAATTGGAAAAAATGGGTAAAACTTATGGGTTCAGATACAAAGAGTTTAATTACTGGAAAAAAGTATAATAATTTACAATGATAATTCTGATAAAAAAAAAGGGTGGGGAAAGAGGATAACCCAAGAAACGTAAGTGATGTTCAATACAGTTACTCACCCCCCACTGACTGATGCCCAGCCTGTCCCCAAGCAGTGATCAGCTCCTCTGGGCCAACATCCCTCCAGTCCATGGAGTGAGAATGAGGTTATATGGTGTGGAACATCCCTTTGGTCACTTCAGGGCAGCTGTCCTGGCCATGCTCCCTCCCAGCTTTCTGTGCACTTTCTCACTGGTAGAGCATGGGAAACTAAAATTTCCTTGACTTACAGTCAAGGAAATACTGAGCAACAAATAAAATAGCAGCATTTTATCAACATTAATCTCATAGCCTAGACCAACACTGCCACAGATACTAGGAATAAGATCAACTCTGTCCCAGAAAAAAAAAAAAAACGGGACACCAGGAAAGTGTTTCTTATTAGTTTCTAAGTAATTCAAATTTAGCAGCTTGAAAAATGTGGAGAGTCATATTTCCAAGAATGTGTATAGATCTATAACATAATTTCAAAGTAGTACAATAGAAAAAAAAAACGACGGGGGGGGGGGGGGTTGGGTTTACATTAAATATAAAATAATTTAAATAATGATAATAATAGCCCTTATCTGTCTATTAAGTGCCCTGTTTGAGGTTCTCATGAAGTATATCATTTGATGTAACTAACTTTTTCACTGCAGTCTTTGAAATCTTGATCAAAATAAGTTTAGAGACCGTGGCTAGTTTATGTGTTGAGGGAGTTAATAAAATAATAAGCATTTCCTTAAATTGTAAGTAACCTCTAACTAGAATGCTAACTTGCTCTGAATATATTATTTATGTAAATCATATTAATGGAAAAAGTTGGATTAGTAGCTAGATTAGGGAAGAAAACAATAAATGCTGGATGCAGTAAATTTATTTACCTGCCATTAAGCCTGACCTTAAAACATGTGTGATTATAACTTGTAGCACAGTCAAAAAGAAGGCGTAGCAATCAAAAAGTTTCTAGTGGAGAAGGCAGAAGGCCTTGGGGTAAGTGAGGTTAACTGTTGGTGGTCTGAAAGTTGATTTAGTTTTGGAGTAGTTTCCCACATTTTTGTACTCATGTACTGCATTGCACTGTAATGTACCTGAGGGAGCAGGCTCTGATGATTCTTAAGCTCTATGCAAGTATGACGTAATAAAAGAAAAGGGAACAAGGAAAGTGTTTTCTGTGTCTTCCCCACAGTAACTAGTCAATCTACCTTGCCGTAGCAACTGAGAAACCTGTAATTGTGCCTACAATAAATAACTCTGATGAGACAGAGGTGAAAGCATTGGGAGTTTGCTAGAATAAGGACTAGATAATTAGTATACAGAAACCTAAATATCAGACTTAATTCTGAAAAGACAAAATGCTATTATGGCCCTTAATTCTAGAACTATTCCTAGTTATAGGCCATGATTGTCCTGGTTTTTTGTTTAGCTAACAGAGCAGCCAGGGAGATGGCACTGACAGTAGAAATACTTCAGGTTTTAGATAAAACTTTACAAGTCAGTCGTGTTACTTTTCCTTTTCTTTGAAACTGTGGCTTTTCTGCCATACAGATTCTCCACACATAAAAATGTTTAATGCAAATCAGTTTTTCTTCCTCTTGTGAAATCCTTAGAAATTTCAGGATAGGAAGACATGTCTGAGCACTGGTTCATACTGGGATGAAGAGCTCAAGTTACTGGGAGTGGCTAAGCAGGAGACGAGGAATGACAAAGAGATTGGAGGGGGTCAGATCATTATGAGCTGCCTCCTACATAAAAAGCTTGAACTGAAAAGTGTTACTGTTATGCTTGATTCTTCAACATTAGCTTCTTTTTCCTATCAGTGTACTTGCTGATGTATACATATTTGTATGTTGAGTCCTATCAGATTCGTCTAACAAGTACACTTAAATGTAAATTTCAGTCTGACTCTGCACTTGATAAATTATATTAAAAATGTACTGGGGACTATATCTGAATATATACTGAGGACTGAATTTTTTGTAGATCTCTAAGTGTCCTAAAGTATTACTCACTTCATAGTTTCTGAATACCTGTACTGAGATTTGGTGCAGAATTTCTCTTTTGATTTTCACACTATAAGACACATTCTGTCTGCTTCTACCAATTTTGTTGCCAGCTCCTTGTTGAGCTCTCCTTCCAATCTGTGTTCAGGGAAATTACTCTAAGGTAGGGGTGTTGCTTATTTTTAAGATTTTGAAACATACCTTTTTCTCAGTACTTGAACCAGTGAAAATTAAATCAGCAGAAGGTCTTCCAATTACTTTTACAGATTTCAGACCAGGCTCTAAGTGCTGTTTCAATCCTGTAAAGTTTGTGCCCTTTTCCCCTTCAGATGTCTTGACCAAAATGAAAATCCAAATAACAATGAAATTACTTTTAGTGCTTCTCCTCTCCCTGTCTTACTCCCCCTTTTGCCCAATATCAAAAGGTTAATGAACCAAGTCCACACTGTTTAGATTTTGTACCAAGTACAAAGAAATATGTTGTGTATAGCTGATAAGTGGCACGATCAATAATAGGGAAACATTTCCCAGCTGGTGTTATATAAGGAAAAATTATCAACAAAGAACCTGGCATTGTCAACGTTGGTTTGTAATATATTGATAAGTTACAGATTAGTCACTGCATTTTAAACAGTTGTAATGTTGACCACTGAACCGTGTATATTTGGATCATCAAACTCACTAAAACTCCATTTCTGAGTGCAATGACAGACCTTTAAATTGTGCCTAATGAACCTCACCATAGAATAAACTTAGTAGCTTTCTAACAGACCTTTTTCAAACAGTGCTTGCTATTATGAACCTAATTCAAAACAATGCATACAGAAGCAAAGAGGTGTTTCAGCTTAAAAGCAGGCATTTTCTAGGTGGCTGAGGTATGGTTCTTTTTAAACACATTTGCTCAGTGTTTCTGATGACTGAATGCTCTTTGGCAATCATGAATAAAATTCTTGAACGGCAGCTCTCTAAGTCCTGTGGCACTGTATTTTGACTAACAAAAACTATCTGACTGCTGTTCTCTGAAAGTTCTGATGTAGGTGGGCATTTAACAGAGCCTAAGAACACTTGCTAAATGTCAATTAATTTAAATTGTTTTTAGGAGGAAACAATGTCTTACAGGAGATCCTATGGATATAACACTGAAATTTGTGTTCCACAGTTATGGAACTGCGTCAAATTTATTTTACATCAGTATTTTTCCTGTAATTTGTGCAGACAAAATAGTAAGCACAAGCACATGCTGTTATATATACAACTCCATTGTGTTTCCATTAATTGCCAGAAGGATTTATGTCTTCTAGACAATGAGCAAAATCTTGGTCATAGAAAAGTTAATGTGAGCTTCATTATGTACATGCAGAGTCAGGGTTTTATCAAAACAAAACCAAAAAGGATTGTTGTATATAGGCTAATTTTCTAAAATCCATTCACAATCTCAGTTTTATAACTTTATTATTACTAGTAATGAATAAATTATATGGGAAAATGCTTTTATAGGGAAAAAATTTAAAGTTCTGACTTTTAGCAAAATTATGTGATGGAGAGATAAGATATAGGATTTAAATTACTGCCTTCTCCCTAACAAAGTTATCAACTCCCCAAAGACAAACTGCTGCCTGAGACCTCAATGAACTTTATTGACAGCAAAATAACTGTTGTTTTGAGAAGACCTGGGGTGGGGTGGGAAACATAGTGAAAAACCATTTGCTTCAGTTATTTTTTCAGAACAATTTATTTTAGAAGTAACTAGCTTTTTTTGCCATGTATTTGTTTCTATATCACTTAGGTATGGGCTTGCAGGGATCTAAAAATTGCAATGAGGGCAAATTTTAAAGCTTATTAAGAATTAACACTTCTGTATATAAAAAGTAGGAAAAACATTAGAATGAGTAACACATCTAGAAAGAGTGGGATTTTAAAAGTATCTCTGCATTTAAAAGCAGCAAGGGTATTTTAAACATCTCTGGAATCTGTAACACTTATAAGATCTATTTATTAGCTGCCACAAGCATAACACTTCTAAGAATGAATAAAACCATTTAAACATTTTCCAGGACTCCTGAGACTGAGATGTGTGCTTTGCATGTGTATGTAAAGCATAAATGTGAATGTGTGTAAGTGCGTAGGAGGGAAGAACAATTTTCCCTTCTTCCTCTCAAGAGAATGCCTGAAATTTAATTGAGGTAAAATAAATGTTCTTATCAGAAGGCACAATGGACCTTCCCAGTTGTTTGTGGCAGAGTTCAGGAGCCCTCCCCATGGCTTACTCTACCTTCCCCCACTTCAGATATTAACCTGGACATCATGCCTTCCAAACATTAAATGAGCTGTGCGATGTTTTATTACATTTCTCATGTGGCTGAGCTTAGTGTGGCTTTTAAGTGTTCCTCGGTATGCCGTGCTTACGCAAGTTATTTTCTGCTGTGGATTGTTGATGCTGCAGCAGGAGATAGAGTGATGTGCCTTGAATTCCAATGAGGAGAAGGCGTTGGTTTATTTGGGTTTTTTGAGTACAGAGTGAGTATCTTTAAAAGATTTGTAACTCAGATTTTTCTTTATTTCAGGCTTAAAGCATTAGAAATTATTTTTTTTAAGTGCTGCTGGGAAATAATTTTATGTCTGTAGAAAGTTAAGTCATTTAAAATGTCATTATTTGTAAAGTATGCTATTTATGAAAATCTCTTTTGGCCAGTGACTTATATTACATTCAGTGTGGATCTCCACACAGAAAAGCTAGTTTTCATGAAACTAATATTTATGAAGAGAGGTAAAAGTGCTGGGTATAAAGTTTACCATCATGAAGTTGAATTGTAACTAAATTAGACTTGCTTTCATTGTACTAAATTATTTCTGATCTTGTTCTGTCAATTAGCAAAAATTTTAAGCAATGAGGTGGGCAATTGAAGTGATGTCTATATTTCCTCCAACTCCTTTAGGGGATTAAAACCTTTCAGTGTGTTCTATCCATCTGCTTATTTAGTGCTTGTATTATTGGAAGCAATCCTTTCCTCTTCCAGCAGTGATGCTTAGATCCCTAGTTCTTAAGGGTTGTGTATGAAACAGATTTTAAGGGATCCAGCCCTGATTAGAACAGTTAGCCTGTTAACGTCCTATGTATTTACAGTGGATTATTTGAAGGGAAGCAGGGGTTAAGTCAGCAGGTCTCTCGGCTTCCCCAGGGGTTAACCTGGCAGCCTGTTTGGCACACACAGGAGGGCTGACAGGTAGCAGGATTTGTCTAAGCAGTGTGCATGAGAGCCAACAAGGAAAACTGAATGCTCTGGATTAGTTTTGGATTATGTTGTCAGAGTGAAGCCTGATGGACAAACTGCAGAGGAATAAAATGCAATCTGTTTGGGGAAAGAGACAGCGTGCATAGCTTTCATTTTTCAAGAAATGACAAGAAAAATCATTAATAATTTGTAATTCCATGTCCATTAACTTTTCTCTTTGTTATCCCAAGACAGTCTTTTTAATGTGATTTTGCCACTGTTCTATATCTGTTCTTTCTTGTGACAGATGGCACAATAAATATAAAATTACAATAGTATAGTAAAAACCAAAGAAAAAATTATCTAGAAATCATCGCACTTGTAATTGCTTAATGTGGAATATTGGGGGTGGGGAGAGGTAGCGTTTTTTCTCTGTCTTTTTGTGCTGAAGGATAAATTTGAATATAATTTACATATTTTTCCTATGCTATGGTTTCCTTACTGTGATCAAAATTTACTCCGAAATATTTGAAGCAGCGTTCCTTTCTTTCCCCCCATTAAAAAAATTGAATTACCGATATGACTAACACAGTAGATTACCTGCTTTTCTTCATCTGGTTATTCCATTCTTTTACTGCTCAAGTATTTTATGTACCTATTATTTTAAAGGAGAGGAAAGCATTTTAAAAACAAACCAAACAACAAAACCCATTTTTTTTCCCCACTGTATAGAATTCCATTATTTTTTATTAAAGTAATGTTTGTCCTTGCAAATGACACTTAGTTTGTTAAAAATTACTCCTTTGGCAATTGAATAGTTGTCAATGAACTTCAGTCGGATTTGAATTTCGGAAGGTTACTTGGAGGGGGGATAGGGTCTTCTGCAATTCCTCTTTTACAATTAAAAAAAGAAGACTCCAAAATAAAGCTAGCAAATAAGCACTTAAGGACCAAATAGAATTATGGAAAGACTGTAAAAAAGTATTGCAGATGTACCCTTTGTTAGTGAAGTATACAGAGTTGTTCAGGCTTTTTGCAGTGCCTTTAATTTTTACTAAAATGCCAAAAGCGTTTTATGTTATCCTTAATACAAGAAAAAGTGGTTCATCAGTTTCAACTGTTTGGATTATGTCCTTGCTGAGATGTTAACAGAATAAAAAAATTCATAAATGTATTCATGCTAGAATACTAATATTGCAGCAAAATAACTTTTATTCATATGATTTTTTTTCTTCTGCTGATGGATTATCCAAATGTAGTATCATGCACTTGGTTTAGAAAGAATGGTCTGTGAATTTACCTTGGTCTGTTTATATCTGCATGAAGATTTTCTGGCTATTCAGGATATCAAATATGAAGTCAGGTTCATTTTCAATGAGCATATGAAATATACATTAAGTTTCTGTCTCCTAATTAGTGGTGTAAGAAAGATTTTGATGCTAGCATTTCCAGATACGTTATATTTTGCTCAAATATATTCTATATATTATAGCAATCTTATTAGCTGTTTCATTTATTTAATTCTTGAAAAGTAGGTAGAAAAAAGCATATGATGAACTGACTTTTACTTATCACTGTAGAATTTGCTTTTTTGTTATTAAATCAGCTTTGGCTAAAAGTAATGTTGTATTTTCCCTTGCTGCAGTGAGGTCATCTGCATGCATGACATCATAGCATTTCCATTAAATTTTAACATGTAAATTTCATAGAAGGTTGTTCTGATTAAAATGAATACAATTGTTGTCTTTTTATAAGTTAAAATATAATTTCCAGTGTGCCGGTAGCAGCCTTGTTTAAGGGAAAAATAGAGGAATATTTTTGGATTCACAACAAAGTGTTTCTAGAAAATTTCAGGAGACTCTCTCTTGGCTGGAGGAATGGGAAAGAAGGAACTTCTGTACATTGGCTCCCATGCTGCAGTCTTATCCCCTCAGTTTAAAATAGCTGATGACGTAACACAGTATGGCTGTTTTAGTATTAGATGTTACCTAAGTGTGTGTGTATAGGTACATCAGCCTATCAGTAAAATAATCTCAGGATATTTATCTTCCATATAATGCTTTCCAAGTATTAGCTGGCTAACTGGGAGTCTGAGTAAGCAAGTGGTGAAAATACCTCTATAGAGTAAAATGTTTATGCAAAATCATGCTGAGCCCCTCCACCTTCTATATGCTGTTGGCTGACTCTCTAGGTCTTTAGAACTGCTTCCTTAATAGGAAAGAACAGCACAGAGCAGAATTCAGGCTGGATTAATTTGGCCATATTGCATGTCAAAATTCAACCCTTTAAATTTTCTTTTAGTGTGTGCTTCATTGCTTTTCTGGCTCAGGGTGGCTGGATTTGGTCCTGGAAGCACTGTTGCTGCATTTTATTCTGAATGGATAAAAGTCTTGTAGAATCCATGTGATCTCTCTGGGCTTCTCTTTGCCCTTGAAAATAGTATTATATAGAAGTTTTAGAGATTGAAAAATATGCTTTAGTATTTTTATTCTGGACAAAAGTTAAATAATTTAATTTTACATAATTTTCAGGGCTTATGACTAATCAGACTCCTCAAGAGTAGTCATATTGTGTGTCCATCTCTAAACTTTTACTAGATGAAAGTTTTAGTGACATTACAAACCTTTGTTCTAGTTACGCCTGTTCATCAAGAAGGCTTCTGCAAATGCTTTATAACTATTTTGAAATGACCAAACTTTAAGATTGAGATGGCAGTGTAATTTTGTTTGTTTTACCTTAAAGATCAAAGTGTCTGGAGAAGAGTGCTAGAGTGGCAAAGAATGGGTTTAAAAGGAAAAGAAATGGTAAACGGTTTGCTTTTTGACAGTTGTCCACAATGAGGCACTTGAATTTCTTGCCTCCTTTTCCACCAAGATAAGTGCTGCAAGTTCAATTTTTTCAATAAGGCATATTGTCAACTTTGTTTATATACAAAAGAGCTAAGATAATTCACTTGTTTATTATTCTGTTTCTGTGGACACTCACAATATCCATATTCACATTCTGAAGTATTTGAACTAGTGATTATGCCTTTGACATTTGTCATGCTGCATGTTTTAAAAATAACTTACAAACCTTTCTATAATCTATAGTTGTCATGAGTTTATTTCATTTACTGCTGAACTAGAGTGAAACCTTTTCAAATGTGCAGATTAATTAGGACCATATATCAAAGAAAACTGCAGAAATACGTACATAAATATATAAAAAAAAATTTAGAAGAATTTAATAAGCAGCTGCTCACAGTAATATAAAGCAACATCTGATGGTGAATGATAGTCAAGACTTCAGTAGCAGTTTACTGAGAAAAAACATAATTTTCACCAGCACAGCAATTTGCAGTGTATTTTAAATTAATCAGTAAAGAATACTACCTAAGTGATGGTCACCAGGAGCTGCATGTTGCTACAGTTTGTTCTTCCTGAAGACAGATCTATTCCAGGCTTGCATAAAACTTCTCAGAACTGATGGGAATCACATTAGATTTTGCCATGGCTGCAAATCATCATTCCATGAGAATCCAGACAAGAAAAATACTGTTAATTCTGTTACTCAGCTCTTAAGCCTATCCACTTTGGTCCAAATTGTCTGACCAAACTTGGGTTAGTCATTTCTTCCTTTGTTGTGAATTTATGGGAAATTACAGAGTACAATAAAAAACTTCAGATAGCTCATCTCTGGACATTAGTAATAGCAGCTTTAGGAAAGCTTTAATATCCTGTTCTCTTTTCATATAGGAAAAGTTAGACAATAAAACATAGAAATAACTGAAATAATAAATTATCAAGGAGTATACAGTTTAAATGGAAATAAATCCATAAAACTATTGCATATATCTTCCTGTTCTAGGGGAATAAAAGTCTGCATTACTTATTTTTTAGGTATACACACAAAATTCCCCTTCTAAGTTACTGAAAAATATGACCACAATATGCTCTGCTGTAGTGATGCAAGGACTAAGTAAAACACCTGTTCTCCTTTAGCTGATTAGTTGTATATCACATTTTATGCTGCAATATTCATCTTTGATTTTGTGAGGTTTAAATTCATTGTTGGTTCCAAACCTCACCTCAAAAGAAGGACGTCTCCCAGCATTTAATTAACATTGTCTGTAAGTCAGTCTCCTGCTGGCTACTGGGATCTCCCTTTAGGCAATTCTTAGCCATAAGAACTACAATTATAGTCCTATTCTGTTGTGGTGCAGGTTGCATGCAAAGGCTCTTTTTATTTCTACTCCCATATCATAAATAGAGTGATCAAATATTCTGGTTTTTCTAGCAATGCAGGCTCTGCATTGCAGGTATTTCAAGGACAGTTGTCTGGATGCAGGTTTTTTCTGGGTTATTTTCTGGTGAGCTGTGTACTCACAGGTGAAGCAGTGCAAAGTGTTCCCTCCTGAGCTCTCCCTATTATGTTCCATGGCCTGCTGAGAGATGAGTTTTCAGCGAATGTGCTATGGTCTTGCGCTCCATTTCTTATAAATTTATTTTTAATCTGACTTCCCCAGCAAAAGCCAGAGACACTCCCTCAACATCTCACCTCAGAGCTGTGTAGTCCCAGAACTAGTGCTGAGAGCCATAGAGGAAGTCGAAGAGCATTATGTGTGTATTTGATGCCAGCACAAGTTCTGAGTTCCAGTTCAGGGAAAAACCACAGCCCTAAGGATGGTGCAAGCTGAAAAGAGCTCATCTTTGAGACTCCAGTGCTTTCCTAGGTGGTAAGTGAGAGATAGCACAGTTTTATCTATGAAAAGAGCAGTTATGAAATTGTAGAGAGACAAAAATAGCATGAGCTAACAACTTATTACAGAAGTGAGGGCATTCTTGTCTCTCTCCTTCCTTGTTCTCCTTTCACTGTATTCTTTGAAAAGTTAAAAGTGATCACCAGAATACTTTTCTTAAGGTCACAATTTTTTTCCAGCTCAGGCCAGAGAAAAACATTTAGAATACAATCTAGAAATACCACATCACAACATGTTACAGGAAAGAGCTCTCCGTTGTTCACAGACAAATTGATGCTGCAAGGCTCCTCTGGGCTGCAACTGGGAGTTCTTTTCTGGTTTTGATTTTTCCTTTGAATTTTAAGTGTTAAATCTCACATATTTCCCAAACATTCTCATCTTTATTTTCTTCCTGATACTGAATCCATAATGTGCTTCCTTCTAATCTCTGCCTCTAAGCATAAACACACTGTATATATTTAGTTTACAGAAGTTTGCAAGTTGTAAGGATGCATGGATGATGCATCTCTACTTTCTCCCTTAGCTTTGTGATATTTCTCAGTATATGCAGGCCTGGGAGGTACTGAGAGAGATCAGTGTTTCACTATTAGCCTTTTTATACATATAGCAGTCTTCCTACATTTACAGGTCACCCAAACCCTACTTAAGCAGTGACATCCAGTGCACAGGTTTGAGAGGGCTTGCAGGGTTAATTCTGTCATTACTGTGTTGACATGAGGCATGTTACAGCTTTCAGCTGAAAATGTTACTTGTAATCTTTTAATCCCAAATTAGGTCAACATTTTATCAAGTTAATCTAACATGAAGATTAATTAGACTAGTTAACACACGCACAGAGGTTATTTGTTTTGAGTCTACATTTAATCAAGGAGTTAGTCCTTAATACAATAGACAGCCTCTCCCCTGCCCCCTAACCCGAGCTACAGCTCATTCCATCATTTTGATATCGAGCACAGTTTAGGACATAAAATTAGGAAAGGACATAAAATTAGGAAAAGAAAAAAACTTGATTTCTTTCTCACTCCATCTACAATCCTTTGTAGTATGAGAGAGGTGGATTTTCAAAAATTGTACAGTTTTACAAAGCTAAATCCATTATGGATGGGGTTTTTTTAGGAAAAAATGCTGTTAATATTACAATACGTTTTTATGCAATTCAAGAGCATTCTGAGGTAATTCTTCATCTAAGAATTATCAGCATTTGAAATACAGAAAATTCATGATGTTTTCTAAAGCAAGATTGATGCTACCATTAAATCCTTAAGGCTACAAAATGTGGAATGGTGGGGAAAAAAAGTTAAGATAAATGTGCCAGGCAAAATTGAAATTTTATCAAGAGAGTTTCTTGGGTCTGCAATGGAGTTTCTCTCAAAATCAGACTGTCTCAATAGCTAAAATTATGTCTGCTAGCACACTCACCTGAGGCATAAGAACTGGTTTGGGGTACAGCTACTATTTTGCAGCAGATTTTTGACTCAGTCTCAGGTAAATTTTATTAAACAGCAGACAACCAAAAACTATAAGAAAGAGGAATTTTGTCCACTTTGTAAAGTATTTACCATTCTAAAAATTGTTTACCAGCTCCTTTCAGTTTTGTGGATACATGTCTACAGTTAAGAACAGTGGTCCCTCACAGTAGTGAAAGTATTATTTTCCCTAGGGCAGTATGTCTTTTAATAATAAATTTTATTTCTTCTAGGAACCTTGACATTACCTGCTGCATACATGCAGTCTTTTGTTTTTGTTACCCAAAAAACTTGTTGCTCTTGCATTCTTTTAAAAAGTAAGGGCAATGGCATAAGTAGAATGGAATAAAGAACTTAGCTGTTTTCTTTCTTTAACATTTTCATGCTCTATACCTTCTAATATCCCTTATTGCATCCTTTATAACTTTATCTCTTAGTATAGTTACTCTCAAATTAAATATCAAAAAGGAGGAAAGAGAAGGCAGTTTGTATAGAGGGAGGTGGCATAAATCTGCTAACAGGGGTCATTAGACCGGACAAATGCCTTTCTCCCCTGCGTTTCCTAGATAAGGAGAACCTATCTAGTAGTTAAAAATTCCAAGAGTCATTCTGGATAGCATTACCGACCCCCCTGGGTGTTGCTGCAGAGTTCATGCCCTGTTTCATCAAATACTCAGTGACATTCACCAGGGGCCATGCTAATTATAGGGATTTAGCAGACAATGTCTAAGAACATTTCATCACAAAATAGCATGTCTTTGTCTACAAGTATTGGTTTGTTGATGTGCTAAGTTAGCAAAAAATTGGAGGTAAAATGATTCTGCAGTTTGTTAGTGTATCTTTATAGCAACATTAATCAACATATTGAAATGTTGAGGTACAATCTCCCCTGCATTTAGTGCCAGCAGTACAGTGCTGTTTTGCAATTACATGGAGGAGAAAGGATCAGTGTAGCTTAAAAATTCATGGATTATACATTAGTTCAATGTCTTCTAACCCAACTGTTTTAATGAGCTACATGGATGATTCACTATAAAACAATTGTCTTTACTTATGCCAGACCACTTCAGTACTCTCTCAACTGAAATCAGGTGGGAGGGGAAGGTGTAAAATAAGGGATGCAAATCAAACTTCCATTTTGCTTTACTCCAAGTTGAATTGATGTTTGATTCTCAGAGAGAAAAGCTTGTGATTGCAAAGTGAAGTCCCTTATTCAGGGCTAAGTGCAGAAAAAGTCATAAGCAAAGGCACAAGTTAGCTTTACCTGAGTGTAAGGCGTAGGCTTTCTTGTACAATAGGCAGGGACAGGGTCTCTCAGAAAGCTGTAAAACAGCCAGCTTCTGAACAGCCTACTCTACTCACCTCAAAAGGCTGTGAAGAAAAATACATTTTATAGCTCTCCCAGCAGAGAGGGGCTTAGTCTCAGAGGTCGTATTGCCATTGTCACTGAAAGCCTTTCTGGGATGTTGGTACATGACTCACTTGCAAAATGTTGGCAGTGATAGTGTAGTATCTTCAGTGTTTGGGTCCCAGTCTGACCCAGTCATTGCAGCACAGTCTATAGCCATGTTTTAACTTTATTTTTGAAAGGAAACAATTCCAGCAGAAAATATGCAGTGTCTCACAGTAGCTTATGGGGTGGTGCCGCTGTACTATCCAGGTAACTGATGGACAGGAGGGTCACACCAGTACCACTCTGATTCTAAGAATACCCCTAGTGTGGTGTTCTGTAGAAAACATGTATCACAAATTTGTTTCTCCATCAGATTCATACGGGGATTTATAGAAGAGGGTTTATTTACATAATTTGAAGGCTTCTAGTGATGTATAAAATCTAATCTAATTTTCTGTTTTCTCTATATCATATAGTTTGTACATACTGTACTTAGTTTCTATATTGTGGAATAACTTGAAATTAGCAGTCAATATCTCTATCTGATAAATATATTTCTATGTATACACTAAAATGCATTGAAATTTTTTCATCAATTTACAGTAGTTATAATTAGTTTATTAAGCATATGTGTATGGAGGTGTCCTGTAAGGATGGACTCAGTTGCAGAGGTACCATACAGTACAGACATTATAAAATGACTATTACTGCCTTTTACTGACAGCAGCAGTCACAAGTAATTACTTCATTAATAAAGATTTTGGAGTGGAATTCAATGTACTTTAAGAGGACATTTAATTAGCTTATATGAAAACATATGGATGGTCAAGTCTACCGGACATTAACTCAACCACCTACCAACCACCTTGGGAGAATAACTTCAGGTTGGCAAAAATCTGTCAGATATATTAATGATGACACAAATAGTAGTGAGATGAATAGGAACAAATTATGAAGCAGAAGAATTTGAATTAACAAATAGCTAGTGAGACAGCCACCAAAACCTGGTGCACAGCATAGAAATCACCTATCTTTGAATTTCAGGAATGTTTGACTTTGCTAGTAGATGTCTCGATCATTAGGCAGATATTGCTGTTTCCTCCTACTTCCCCCATCCCCCTTCTCTTTTTTCACCCTTCTTTCTCCTGTTATTAATATCTTTTCTGCACTGAGGTTCTTTTCATTTGACTATTTATTCTTTTCTGAGAGCAGTTTGTAAGAGGCATTTATCTCATGCTCTGTGTTGTAGCATTTGTTTGCAGAGCTCGAAGGGCACAGGCAACACTGATCTCCAAGATATGACTGCACTGGGGTGCACAAAGTGAAACTATTGTGACACTTCCTGTATTTTAATTACAGCTTCTCTCCTTCTCCAAAGCAAAAAACCTGTAGTTATTGCATGGTAAGATATAGAAGTGGTAAATTATTTGATAGTGGACAGGAAGGAGAGCTTCTGGAGCCAGCTCTCATCCTTCTGCATCCACACAGGATATAACAGCTTTTATTTACTTGGTCTATTTTATGGTGCCTGACACACGTAAGTTTGAGTAACATAACCATATGATTTTTGTAAGTATCTTCTACATCTGTATCTTTTTGATTAGATGGTAGAAATAGGAGATATTTAGTTCCATGACAACTGAACTCCCCTTTGCATTTATTTCTCTAACCTCCTATTAAAAAATCTTCTTATAATATCCTATTACTGCAATTTCCTTTCTTTTTAACTGTGAGGGAAAGGCAGAATGCTTCTAGCAAGCTCACTGAAAGCTGTCAAATAAATGCACTGGCAGACATGTTTGTGTTTAATGGCTCCATGAAGTGTTACTGACAAATCTAATCATATAAGTTTTTGCAGATACACTCAAATCCAGACTATGCAAAGTGAGATCACATAATCACACAAGGTTTCACTTTCCAAAGTTTGCTGTTTGGGATTTGGTTGGGGTTTTTGTTTGTTTGTTGGGGTTTTTTTAAAATTATTTTTAAATAAAAAAACTCCTAATGAGCGCACTTGGAGGTGTAAGAGCTTATTAGGAATTTAATGCAATTTTTAGTTTTTTAATGCAAAAGACCATGAGGTGAAAATGCTAAGAGTCTCTGGAGTGTGGAAGTGATTTCTAAATTATGGTGCTGAGAAGTCATTGCTTTAGTTAATAAATCAGAGAGTGGTTCAAAGGCATACAGATTTATATTATTTGTATTTCCTCCTAAAATATTTCATTATTCTTGTCTACAGAGAACAGAGACTTTGATCAGTTTCTAAGTTACTATTTTCCTCTGATGAGAAATGAACATTGTATATAAAATTTTCTTCCTGGAGATGGTCCTAGAGAGAACACCCATCTTGTTTTTGTGAGAGTCCTAGGGAAGCTGCACTCGGTTACACTCTAGTACAAATAGTCTGGCATACAGAACCCTGTGTAAAGGGAATGTATACAGTTTTATAAATGGGATTTTCCTAAAATCTTTTGCAGTTAAAAGGAGTGTAAAACATATATTTAAAAAAAAAAAAAAAGAAAAAAAACAGGATAATCTCCAAAGTCGTTTTCCTGTGGGTATTCATAAAGGGTAGAACCATTTCAAATGCTCGCTCATCTATAGGATTTAGATTTCTTTTTTCCAAACTAACTTATTGCTTCAGTATATGTGTGCTTAATGGGCTTCTGTGACATAAAAGTGCTACAGGGACTCATTGTCTTCATCTCTTCCTGCTGTCCTTTAAGTCAATATTAGTTTATAGAGAAGTGTCACAGTGCAATTAATTTGTCCTTCAAAGAATTCAGATTAATAAATCAGTCTCTTTCTCTCTCTCCTCCTCTCTTTTTCTGCACGCTTCATGGTGAGGTAAACATTTGCGACAACCAAAACTCAAAAGACTGAAAGATCTAATTCAGAATGGGTGCCCCAAACAGGATGCTTATCTTAAACATACAAATTTATCCAAACCTTTGCAAGTTTACCTTTTTCTATGTGCCATTATTTTCTTTCCACTTCATTCAGACTATGCTCCTTACCCTCATACTTTTTTTTTAAATAGTTCTTTTTGTTTAATATGGATTAAATAATTCTTTTCAAAACTCCTCCAGTCTTCACTGTACTGAGCAAAATGCAAACAATTTCTGGGTTCATTAAATCTCAGATAAATACTTTCCTGCCTCTCTGTGACTTCCAGTAGTCCTCTTTAACTCTCTGTTTTGCTGAAATCTTTCCCCACATCTCGGAGAGGCTAACAATCTCCTCTGCACAGGCTACTGTTTTCAGATCTTATTAGTTCTTGGGAACCCCATGGAGACACCAAGTGTCAGGTTGTGAATGAAGTAGGCTACCAGAGGGGTGACAGCTCAGAGGCATACACCTCATTCGTCACATCGCACTTTAAGATCAGGGCATATATCAGGTCAGGTAACTCACTGGGTCAGGTTAGGGGCTATGGATCCTCTTGAGGTTTATAAGGTAGAAAGGAGAAGAATGGAATGGAAGTCTAGGGACAAAAGAACAGATGCATCTCAAAGGACAGAGGCAAAAATCTTAAAACAGGAAGAACCAAGTTTCTCTGAACTTTTTCAGAAATCCTCGACTCTTTCACTGATCTCTACCTTCATCTATAATTCCTTATTTTTTTAGGCATCCTTGGCTCTCTCCTATGACTCCAGAGAAACTTGCACCCTCTTTTAAATCTGATTCTCATTCTGCAATATGGGAAGATAACAGTAGAGAGATGTTGCCGTCACTTCTTCTCTCCTACTTTATTTAGACATGAAGTTGTTTTTTGCATACCTTTTGTTCTTCTTGTCCCTTCTGCCAGGAGTACAAACAGAATTTTCTTCAGACTGTAACAAATAAGGCATAAGGAACATACTACTGTGATAAATTTTTAAGTTTCAATTTTCCCAGGTTTACTTTGCTTTGATCTGGGAGGGGAAGGGAGGATGTTGTTCTGAGGACTAGATGACCAGCACCTCTGAATGCAAAGATGGAAGTCATTCCAGTTTGAATCCATCCCTTGGGCTGTTACTGTGGAATAAGTGGTAAGTGATAATAGCAGCAAGTCTGCAGTTGGTGCTGTATCCTGATGAAATATACTTAGTGAAACCTACCACTACAAAGAATTTTTGACACGTGTGGTTATTACCAGACTCAAATAATTTTCAGCCTTTCATACAGACTCACAAAATATTCTGGATTGGAAGGAATGCACAAGGATCATTGAGTCCATCTCTAAAGTGAATACTCTGTAAGGGGTTCAAACTCACTACCATGGTGTTATTAGTACCATGCTCTGGCCAACTGAGCTCATCTCAGGTGTACTGGAAAGAGAATAAAACTTCTCTCTAAATGAAATATTGCATGCTCATTACAGCAGTGTCTTGATAATAGAGATTCAGACCTCTTTAGGAAGAGGGAAAACCAAGTTCAAGTTACCACAGCCTAATGTTTTACCAAAACCTCTAGAGAAAACCCAGAAGCACAAAGATTCTGCAATGTAAGTACAAATAGAACTCTTCCCCTTGAAAAGAAAGTTACTACATGATCAGACCTACAACTTTTGGAAGTTTCTCATTTTTGTAGAGATTTTGCACCGAAAATAGAAGGGTTCAGTGATTGCTTACAAAACAGTGATTGCTTTTTGTATTGTATACAATCCAAAAACTCCAACCATGTTAATCGGTTTCCTGTATGGCAGTACTCAGGAAACATAAACTTAGATCTTCAAGGAGTTCTTGGAGATTTCAACTTCAAGGGGTTGCACAATAGCACCCTATTCACTGCCTGAAGAAAACAACAGTCATTCACATAATCACAGAATCCCTTTGCTTGAAAAAAAATCCAGACATGAAGTCCAGCTGTTAACCCAGCACTGCCAAGCTCACCACTAAACCATGACCCCAAGGGCTACATCCACACATCTTTTAAATACCTCCAGGGTTGATGACTGTGACTTCCCTGGGCAGCCTGTTCCAGTGTTAAACAACACTTTTGGTGAAGAAATAATTCCTAATATGAAATTAACTAATCCTAAACTCAGAGATTACTTCTTGAACACAGGCCTCTTTAAAAGCGCTGTGCTTGTAGCCTCATGCTTTTTGTGCTCTTCTTGATATAGCAGGAATGGGGAAATTGCTAAGAAAATAGAGAAAATTATTAATATAGAGGTTAACATAAGAACTCACACTTTTCACAGAATCACAGAATGGGTCAGATTCAAAGGGGATACTGTGGTGCAACCTCATCTGGTGCAACCTCCCTGCTCGAGCAAGGTCCTCCTAGAGCACATGCATCTGATTTCTTTTATTAAACAGAAAAAATACGTAACATAGAAAATGTTAAAAGAAAAATATGTAAGCAGATTCTCTTTCCAAAGCTCTGCAAAAAATGTAATAATTAAAAAGAGAACATTATATATTTACTAACAATTTTTTCTCTTGTTGATGCAAAAACCATGCCCCAGCCTAATTTTGTCAGAGTGCCCAAGGCCTATTATTTTTTTATAATCTCTGCTCAAAGTGAACAGGAAATTTCAGGACACAGAACTCCATAAAACAACATCCATATCCCTTTACATATATGTAAGCCCTTAAAAAAAAATGCAGTCATACTTATCAGACTATTTCCTACAGGTATTAACATTCATATATATCAAGTGACTAAAGCTTATATAAATCATGGGTGAGCATCTCAGTCCCACCGTCATGGTTTAATCCAGGTCTTAAGCTTCTGAAGGAAGAGAAATACTCTCTCAAAGGTTATTTCCATATCTGTCAGTCTCTTACATAGATGACATTATAGGTGGTAAAATATGCTCTTCTGAGCAGGCAGAATAAAGGAGGGTCCAGTTAGAAAGTTAGCTGGCAAAGTTTGAAAAATTGCTTGACATTTGCTGGCAAACAAACTTATGTGCAAACATTAAGCAAAATATAAATTCTCTGCAAGTTCACACTTATTTTATGGTAATTTATTTATTAATACATAATGTAAAGTACCAGTTACTCAAAGTGCCAATTTTTTAAAATTATCCTTAGAAATGGGATGAGGGATCCAGAAACACTTTTTTATTGTTAGATCTATGATGGAGGCAAAAACGGAATTGATGTAAAAGAGGAAATACGGAAGGAAATGTAGTGCAAGTTCAAAGTGAACTTGTGGCAAGCCATCAATTGGGGATGTAGGATAAAGAAAAGTGGTAACTAAGCTTGATACAAGGGCTGGATGACAGCTAATTTTTCATTCATTTGATAATATTGCTATAATGTTTTTTCCTGAGGTAAAATGTAAAAACAAAACAGCAAACATCCTTTTTACAAAACTAGGTTCAAAAACCAATTAAAATATTATTTTCTTTAATCAATCTATCATTATCATTTATCACAATGAATTATTGCAGTGTCTCCTTCTCTTTCTAGCTGAAGTGTTTGTTTTACAATTGTCAAAAACATCTTGACAAAAAGTCCTACAACCAGAATTCAGAATTGAATCCCCTTCTTGTGAGATTATCTCTCTCTTCAATATTTAGGACATTTTAGATGGAAAATATTGGTAGGAAAATTAATAGATCCATTGTATGTAAATGTGAAAAAAAAAAATACAACTCTGCTAGTTGTCTCATACTATTTACAAATAGTCTCATACTATTTGCTATTAATTATACAGTGTAAATCAGTTCTAAAGTATGGACATCTGATTTTGAAATAGAGAATTTATTTACCTGTGTTTAAAAACTAAGTATTCCCCTAATTAATACAGCATCATTTAAAAACTAAGTTAAAGGGGATTTTCTGACTTGAAGTTGTTAGCTTTACTGGTGAGTACTACAATTCCTGCAGCAAACAGTAATTTTTTTCCTAGCTACATATTCCAGTCAAGCTGAGATCAAACGTCCTGACTATTTTTGGCAAAAGAATCTCTAAAGCTTATTGAATTATTCTGCAATATTACTTACTGTTTGGCTTCTTGGGACTTTGCACTGTTTTTACTCAGTACTCAGCTGGAACCACTTTCCAGGAATTTCACTAGAATATTTTATTGCCAATTTAATCTCTATTTCTTTCCTTTTTATTGTTTTCCTGTGATCCTATTTTCCACAATTTGGGTTTTTTTTACTTTTAATTTGTGTAGCAGAGATTCTATGACCAACCAGAAGCACCACAATTGTTCTTTATATAGGGATCTACCTGTCTCTTAGGGGTGGATATTAATGCCATGTCTGGGAATAAATTTATGTTTAGATTTGCTGCTTTATGAATTTGGCTGTATTATACAAAAAGAGAAATTATTGAATCCCCTTATACACAGCCTTACCTAATGCTTAATGCTTAAAGCAAATGTCTTCTTTTTTTTTTGTTTTCTTTTGCCATTTCTTTTCTTGTGTTTCAAGTCCATAGTATCTGTTAGATAGATTTTTATGGCAGAAGTTAATTAATTTCTCCTCTGATAATAGAAAGTAAAAACCTGATCTTAATTCTTCATTTGAGCTGTTTACAGTTTACTTGTAACACCAAACTGAAAAAACAGTATTTACAACCCAGAGAAACTGCAGAATAGAATTAAGTTGGGTGAGTTACCCTGCCGTTTTGATACTGGAGAGTATTTGGTGAAATGGTTGGACTGCTATTTTGCAAGCTACCACATCAAAGCATAGTGGCTTTCCTCTCCACTTTTAAAAGAAGCTGATGGGAATTGGGGAATGATAGACAGTATTCTTGATTCAGACCTTTGAAATTTGGATAGTCTCAACCTATTAATAAAAGAAGAGTATTGTGACCATATGTCTCATCTGTCCAATATTTAGCTTTAAAATCATATGATGCTACATACACACAGGCTGCATTCATGTATCTGGGAATTGCCAGTGGTCATAAAGTAGTAACATTTTTCTTACTCTAAAATACCACATCAGAGGTAGTCAGCTGACTGCAGCTTAACAATAACTAATTTACTTATTTTATTCTTACAAAAATTGTTGGTGATTGTGAGAGAGATACCCTACTTTTAGTTCTGTTAAAGTGGATTTTTCTATCATCTATATTTACTCTGCTACAATGCTGATCCATAGCATTACTGAAATACATTTGATTACAATAGTGAATAATAATTTGTCATAGTCTCATTCCAAAATAAATGAATAGTCAGATAAAATCCGAAAGGTCAGGGAACAAAGTGAAACAGACCACCTGGTCCTGGAGCTGCATGGGGGGAATGATCTCTCAAGTAGAGACACTTAAGGTGGGGAATAGATGTTCCTGAACTGATCACTAGGACATCATGCTATTGTGAGGCTTATGATGTAGATACTGCTAAGATTGGAGATGAAAATTAGTCCTACCAGTGTGAGTTGGTGAATCTGGATAGATTTGTAAGGATACCAAAGAATCTGAACACAATCCAAGTTTTAGATTGTTTCTCTGAAAATTTGCAGCATCTGCTAGAGTTGGAACAAATCCAAAGACTGAACTGCATCCTAGTCTGGTCCCTGTTTCATGAACAAAATGAGATGGGATTGACAACAAAAACCTGACTTGGAGGGAAAAAGGATATTTTCTGCCATTAATTTGTACATGATGTACCAAAGCTGAGGCCATAAGCAGGACTGCATTCTACCTTTACAAGCCCTCTTTCCCGATTCCAAAACAATGAGGAAATTCTTCCAATCTCTGACATAAACCAATGAAGGTTAATTGCAGTTCTATCTTTTGGTTTTGTTTCTGCTATGAAGGTTGTTTTGTGGACAAGCATTAGCTAAACTGGTTCTTTAACCACACAATCTCTCTGGCCCTACTCTGACCTGAATTTTAGGTTCAGAGCTGTCTTGCTAATGCTATGCTACTTAAGTGAGCCTTGTACTGGGGCAAATACCTAGTGTCTTTATTATCCATTTCTGGATGCAGACCAGATGATAGGGGGTACAATAACACCTTCCTAAATTATTGCAGAGTAGATGGCAAGAGAATTAGAGCCTCCATTTTGGGAACAGAGTGCCTTTGATTTGAAAAATTTCAGAGGGAACCCACCTTAAAGTTATTCAAGAATGGCTTGTTCCTGGAAGGTGTGTGTGCTGTTCATTCACCAGAGCATGGTTCAAATATCAAGTGTGTGGTTTGAAATGTTTTCTCTATCTCAGGACTGGACATGCTGGGGTACATGCTGGTTGTTATTCTCTGTCATCTAAGTCAGACTTCAGTTGTGCGACTACCGACAGGGAAGTGACCTTTTCTTCCAGCCCTACGTATCTCTACAGTTACTGCGCTAACCTTGCAAAACAAAGGTGATTTGCTTGTCTGACCTTAAAAGCTGCATGTGAAATCTTCATATAGCTGAACTCTTTTTGACTGAATATGCAGTTTAGAAGTGTAGCAAATGATGATGGGTGCCCCGGAGCCCATTTCACATTCACCACATCAGCTGGGAGTTTGGCCAAGCCCCAGTCTGACCCTGTGACAGCAGCGTCTGCTGTCTCATTTCCTCCTACCAGTGACAAATTGTCTGCTCTCCTGCTGCTCTTTGCTGATCACATGTTCTTGTCTCAGCGCAAACGTTACGACTGCATTGCTGGCAAACCAGATGTGGCCTGTGGACTACAGGCGTGCTACTCTGATTCTATAAAAGAGGAAAAAGTAGTCTGTGAGAAATGGAAGTGCTTTTCATGGGTTGGAAAAGCAGTTTCACTTCTGCTAAGAGCTAAAATGTAAATATTCATACCAAATTTCAAGGGAAATAGAACTGTCAAAATATTCATTGAACAGAGACATACAAATAGCTGGGTGTCAATATTATCCCAATACTGAGTTTGAAACATATTTACATGACATAATTTTATATAAATATGTAAAAGATGTTTTAGATTCATGTAATGTTTTATACTTTGCAGTATGTGTAGGCTATAATGAATATATTGGTTAATGAAAAATTTAAACCTTGTACTAAAAACACGTATATTGTCTGGAAAAGGACTACTAAAGGGTTAGCTGTCGCTATCTAGAAATTGCAATATATTCCCAATCTATAGCTATAAACAGTTTTTTTTTTATTTTGCACTGTCTGCCACCTGTTTTGTAATTTAAAAAAAAAAAAGTGATAAATGCTTTCCCTCTGAAATTTTAACACAAATACATTCTTCTTCCAACAAGGAAGGAAAAATCTTGTACTATACTTTTTCCATCATAGATTTTCTTCTTCTTTTACTTTCTTAAGTACCTCAACTTTCTTTACTTCATCTCTCAATAATTTTTTTATCTTCCAATCCCCAAAGAGATTTTGTCATGTTGTTAATACCAACTTTTCTCTCAATAGCAGGTGTTGGCTTCCATCAGCTTACAATGGCTCAAGCAAATGGAATATAAGGATGTTTCACAATTTAAGGGTGGAGGAGAGAACAGAAAATTCACAATTATATTTATATTTTTTTTACGTGTCAAACTTGTGCTGTGCTATTGAACATTTATCAGAGTTTTAAGTACACTGAGCTGCTTAAAATCATGTCCATATAGCCATAAAGCGCTGAGCAATATATTCCATACTGATAAGATTCTCTTTCTGGCAGACTTGTATTTGGGGGCAGGGGCGTGGGGAGGGCCCTTTTTTCTTAATTATTTATTATTTAAAAATATATATTTTCCAAGTAATGTTCCAAGTAATGTTCCATTTTTTTGAATGATTGAGCATGGTTTTCATTAAGTTAATTTTTTTTCCAACCCTGTTTTTTGGCATGTTTTGAAATTCCATTAAATAATAGTGGGAATAGTACATACTGGGCAGGTCAAAGGCAAAGGGGAACAATGAGGTTTCACAGAGGGTACGAGTAAACCATTCTAAATTGATTAGGAAGATGAAGGAATTCAACACATTATAGATAAACTCTATAAAGAGAAATAGTAGCTATAAGGAAAGTTCAAAATGGCAACAGATACAGTCAGCAAATGCAGACTGGAAGATAAGATAGTGTCTGTGATACAGTGATAATAGAATACATATTGTGCAATGATTAGAGATAAGTTTTATCCAGACCATCCTTCACATTCATATACCTGTCCTTTAGAGGAACATACTTGTAGATTGATTGGTAGGCATGTGCTTATGCACATGCACTAAAAAGCTTTTTTTAGTATATGTAAAATACAAACATATCATTAATTGTACATTGAGTACCAAGATGAAAAATTAATACATGTGCACACACACACACACTCAAAAAAAAAGCTGTTATAAATGCCATGGTGTAGTAGCCATTGTGTCATTAAAATTTATTCTTGGAAGGTACTACTGAAAGCATACATGTTAACTAACTGTACTCTGCAATCTGCCACGTATCCTTAAAAGGTTGCTATACACAGTTTCATTTACATTGAGGAATGGTACTTCCAAGGAGAAAATGCAATAAGTTTTCTTATTTACGGGAATAAAAAAGTGTGCAAAGAGTTCTTCAATTAGTGCTTACAGCAATTTCAAAAAGAAACTCAAAGCTGAAATAGACATGATTTTATGTACATTGGATCTTAGCATTAATAAAGTCTGTGAAACTAAAATTCAGAGGCTGAATTCTTGAAATATAAAGAAACTGTATTTGATTTGATGTGATTTAGATGTCTAAAGCCAACTGTATCCACATGTACCGTGGGAATTGAATGTGGAATATTTTCATTACTAATCTGGTGTTGATGGAAATCTTTTATGATTTGGGCATGCCTACTGTCAGATTAAAAAGCATAAATATAGTAAGAAGAATGGATTTATTATTTGTTTCTAATTCCTCACCTGTCTATTAGTGTCTCTATGCAACTATTCTATTAATATCATGAGAGTACAATTGGGTAACCAAAGATGTCTGCCTGATTTTAAAAGCTCTCTAATAATCAAGGTGAGGAAAAATTGCAAACTGTTATGACAACAGATACTTCGAGGGAAACAAATCTTAAAGTGTAGAATATGATATCCATATGTTGTTTTAGATTAAATAATCAGCATTGATCTTTCTAGTGTAGACTTAAATTGTATCTGTGGCAGCAGGTCTTGTAAAAACATGAAATTTATCTGACTAAAGATCCTTTCTCATCAGAACAGCAGCCAGTATTTAGGCAGGACAATGGATGTTTATTGCTGGTCATTTCTACATTTACCAGCCATCTCACCCTGTCTGCTGGTAGTCCCACAATGACCATTTCCCAGAAGCAATATTTTTCCAGACTCTTAAGTGTTTACTCATTTAGCATACATAAAGCAGAGGTTCTCTTTCCAGCAATTCATAGTAATAAAGAGAAAATGTGGAAATATTCTTCTTTCATAGGATATAGTGGAAGTGTCTAAAATGTTTTAAACCAAACTCATCTCTGCTCTAAAAGCTGTGGAGAGATACTTGACAGCATTTCATTTAACAGCCATTGCAATATTTAGTATGTGATCATTGTGTTCTTCATGGAAACATGGCAGAATGTGTCAAATTCCTTTCATTCTCTGACTCTCACTTCCTTTTTTCCATACTTTCATACTTCATATCCCATTTCAGAGCAGCAGTGAGTGACTTCAGACGTTTCTCAGGGATTATCACGCTACATGAGCAGCTGTATATCCAAGGCATCTAAAAATGCCCCAGAAATGCTTTGTTTGGAATATCTTCCTGATAAAATGGGGCTAGAAGTACTCCATCTTACCTCCTACCTACTGAAATAAGCAGATATGGAAAAGAGGGAAAACAACAGATTTATTATTGTTCACATTATGAAATCAAAGAGCACACACTGCCCCAAAAACTGAATCTGATTTATGGGCTTGTTCAGTCTCCCTGAGTTCCTGTTAACTTTGGGGAGTAGGGGGGGTAAGATTCATCTACACTTCACAGTATATATCCAGCCTCTTTCAGTAAGCACCTGTCACAAACACTTTGCTGTTTTGCTCTAAAGTGAAATTGATTACAAGAGAAATATAAACCTCTATTTTTACCTGCTACTGAGAAACCGTGAAGGGCCCATTGAAAGACACTAATTTATGCAATTTAGGTTTGTGTCACATTCATTTATCAGAAGTCCAGTGTAGTGGAAAAACTTCCTCTCCTGAATTGTTCTCCTGAGATTTATTGAAAGAGGCCCAAAGTACCAGAATGTACTTCAGAGGTTAGCTCTGTATTAGTGAGGCTGACTCCAGATGGAGATGAGATGTGGCATTTTGCCTTGTTTTTAACAGCTTTGCATCGCAATGTTGGTCTGAGTTAACTCCTCTACTGGTTCCTGTCCTTAAATTCAACTTTTTTTCCATTATGAAATAATGATGTGAGAAAATCACAAAAAGTATGCCCCTGATTTGGCAATTTGGCACGCCCTTTTGCTGCCTGGCTTATATGGATGATTTTAGTGATGTCATATAGAATATTGCTTACTGTGCTTGTTAATTATTATCTCAACCTGTAAACAGAAGATGACTAGTTCTATTGTATCCTCTATCTGCAAAGTGGAGGGTTTGTGTAGGCAGAGAATTTGACCCTAAACCAGAATTTTTTTTTTTTTTTTTTTTTTTTTTACTTCTAAAACTATCAGGAAAATGTTTGCTTATTTTCTCTGTTTGCACATTGTCCAGCACAGTGAAACCCCCTTTTCTTTAAGGCAGTGTCTTGATAAAAATATAAATAGCAATAGAAGTAAAAGACTTTTCAAAAATTAAATGACCAGTGCAAGCACTCTCTCTGCCTGGAAACATACAGTCAGTTGCAACTAACTGCCTTGACTTTGAAAATATAATGGAAAAATAGCCTTGTTTTCTGGTTGCTCCATGAGCTCTTGCACTCTAGTGGCCCTTTCTCACCTTAATTTCATCCCTCTCCTAGTATAAATCAAATTTTCTTGCTCAGGCACCATCTTATCTTTGGCTCAAAACTTCAATTCATACAAAAGACTTTGCATAGCTTATATCATAAAGGCCTCTCACAGACTCCACAGCTACATGCTGAAGATACAGTAAGATTGGAAAAGTAGAAAAACATTCCTGCTTGACATGGATGGGGAAATAAGAACCCGTATTTTTATCCTTCATCATGTTTTTATGAAGTGACAAGGTCTTTCATTATACTCCCCTCCTCTGCATTGCAAAACTGTTCAGAAATTGACAAGGCATGGGCACAATATTTTCCCCTTCTTGCCCAGGAAGAATGATCAAAGAATGTAGTAATAGCTTTTATGTTCCGTAATAAGGCTCTTGCTAGAGTGATTTTTAATAATTTTCATGCCTATAGAGGCCAGATTTAGAATACCCATCAGGAAAACTATTTCTCATCACTTTGAATAAAAAGCAAGGATGATGTTTTCCCCTTGTGAATGGGCATTTGTTTGAAGATGTGTCAGTGCACCCAAAAGTCTGCTATTTCCTGGTGGAACATGTAACAGAGAAATGTAGATACAAGGAAAGGGATAAATAAAAAAGGATGAAGACCAGCACAGGAGCAGGGAGTGATCAGAGGGCTTCTCTGCTGACATATTTAGTACCTCTTAGAGGTAACTCCGCAACTTCTAGATTCCTGTGCAAGAAAATAGCTCTATACAGAAAAGATCATTTATCTTTTTTAAAGCTCAGTTTTTCCACACTGCTGGATATTTGGGGACCACTATTTTGCAGGTGTAAAGTCTGTCAGCATAAGCTTTTCTGACCTTCTCCATCAAATCATACTCCTGGTAAGTCCATATTCCCTCAAGGGAATATGGGCTTGGGCAGCTTACTATGTGATCACCAGAAGGGGTTGGCCTAAGATCTTGTAAAATTCATTTATATTTTCATGAAAACCCTGAAACTTAAAATAGTAACTCAGCTGAACAAACCATGACTCATTTCAGTTTGCTGTTGATTTCTGTACATTTTTACTACTAGAGTAGGTGATTCTTCTCAATTGCTTGGAGGCACTGTGGATCTTTGGAGTGGGTATGTGTGTCAGGGAGACCTCTAGAATCGTGTCAGAACTTGCAAAAATGACCTTCTGAATCACTTGCTCATGTTAGACAGCAAGGAGCACATCAATCTTCCTGCTGCCCACAAAGCCCAAGGGACTGCTGGGATATAGACAATGCAGGACTCCTTGTCTTAATATTTATGTATAAAGGAATTGGAGTTGTCTTCCCTTATGGAGAATCAACCCTCTCTTTATACATCATCTGTAAACAACAACTTTGTGTAACTATTTTGGGGATTGGGATGGTATAGCCTTTTATGGTTTTGTTGGTTCTACTGTCTGCTGTGCAAAACTATACCACAACATTCCTGGCAACCCTTTCAGAAGCAGGTTGATCCACCTGGACCCATAGTGAAATACTGTGTGATGGAGATGAGAGGCCATTGACAAGGCCAATGCCATGCCAGAGCTGTGCAGCTGCTGCGTTTGGGAATGCTGGTAAAATCTACTGTCTTGGGAGCAAATGAGCAGCCAGGCCATTGTCTTGACAGCTTTGTGTCTTAGCTCCAGGAAGAGCTGAAGTATTTCTGGCATAGGCTATTAATGGATAAAAAGCATGTTATCTTCATAGATCAGTCTGCAGTGCAATGTGCCAGGGCAAAGATGAGCAAGAAGTGTTTCAGAAAAGAGGGGGAGGGAGTCAGGAGACAATGAATTGAGCCAAGTGGGTCTGTACCTTATATTTTTTCTGTCAGAAAAAGCTATAGTCTTTTGCAAAGCTTCAGAGTTCTCAACTTACTCTGAATAGCTCTTGGATCAAACTATCAAAATGCAGTTTTAAAAACTCAAGAGATTCAGTATACGGAAATTATTATGGCATACACCAGACAATCCCAAGATTTGTTTTAAAACTTCAGGGTCCTATAAACATACTCTTCTGCCTTCTTGGTATTTGTACTCTCTAAGTGTCCATGAAAGATATGGGGCATGACTTCAGTGCTTATCTGTCTAAATTCTTATTCCACTTCCATTATTTCAGAATCACTTGATCATTTCACTTATTAGTAAGCTCTTGTTATTATGTGGTCATATGTTCCACTTTTTCCACACTACATTCCCTTTGTTGAAAACATTTTTTCAAAGAAAGGGGTCTGCTAAAAAGCAGTACCTTTTTTTTTTATCATTTTTATTTATTTAAAAATAAAAGCGGGGAGGGGAGAAGAAGAAAACCTCTTTAGCCTTAAGGAACACGTGAAAGTGTGCTGCTGTAAGTATTTTAATGGAAATCTACAGAAGAAGCCAGAAGTATTTGTTAGTGATAAAGAAAAGTGTCAGATAGGAAACAACCCAGCTCTGTGTTTGCATTCTGTTAAGGCCAAGGAATTTTTTTTCCATATTATTCTTTAAACAAAATGAAAAACTAGATGCATGTAATACCTAAATCAAATATCATAAAACTAAATAGCCGGAGAGCCAAATAGCCATTTCACATATACTTATTCACATCAGTTCCTTTTTGACCAGTGGGAGTACAGTGGTGTAATCAGTTCTTGATTTTTCAAGGTCAGACACCTAAAGAGTATGTAAAAATCATACATTTGCAAGGAAAGACAATCCCTTAATTGCTAGCAGAGGCTGGTGACATATGAAAGTGGATAGGCAAAACTGTCACAGGTCCAAGACCAGAGCCAGTTGAGAGCATCTGGGAAAGATCACAGAGTGTTAAACTTGCATCTGCCTGTGACACAGAGCCTTGTCTGTTAACTGGAATCCTGCGCATCAAGTTGCACAAACAAATGCAGATTTAAAGATCACTTATAAGGTGGCTACTTTGCAAGCTCTAGTCTCTGTCTTCAACTCTAGTGCAGCATCAAATATTCCAGAGGACAGGTGACTATTGTATTTGAACAGTGCAAGAGCAAATATATTACTTGGAGTTTTTCTTTCATGCCTTTCTCTATATGGATATGCATGTACATTATTATTATGTATATGCATATACATATTATTCAGCTGCAACAAACATCATCTGTTTTGCCTATCTGTAAATTATAAGGATAGTATTGAACAGTAATTACATATTAATCTAAAAAAGTTCTCACAGTGTTGCAATAAATGTGAGTAATTAGAGCTTTTGGAAGAAATACCAGGCAAAATTATGAATCAATGCAAAACACCTCTCCAGGTGTTCAAAAAAATCAATTTAGTAAAGCAAGACATTGATTCTCTGATTGTAATGACTTTGAAATAGAGCAGGTCAGGAAATTCACATCTTAGTAAGACACCCATTGTATATGTGAATCCGTTTGACTAATATTCTTACTGTTTTCCAAGTTATAGCTAACAAAACCACAAAATGTAAAGACCTTAAAATCTAGTACCTTGTTCAGATTTACTCATCTGCAGGTATAATATGTATTCCCTTTGATACTATAGTAAACTGGTGCCAAATTGGCAACTGTGCCCCAACATTTTGTCCCAACATTTCCATCAGTGACAGGTGGTAGCTGTTCAAAAATGCCACATTTTACTTGGTAAACCAACAAGGAATAAAAACTGTGCATGCAGTAACATAATCTCACTAATATTTAAGGCCTTTGTATCAGAGTTCCTGCTGAAGGTCTTTTCTGACATGCATCAGGGTAGGGTTTCAGCAATTAAACATGTGAAGAGAGGACTCCAGATATTTATTATAGGTGTTTGTGCATGTACATGGCTGTGCCCTCAGAAGGGCGCAGAGCCTGTGTAGCTTCTGTCCTCCCATCAGCTTTTTGGGTTCCTTTTTGGTGACATAAACTCAGGGCATGAATATGAAACACTCTAGTACTACTCTCAGCTCAGACTGAGGAGATTTACCAGGTAAAGATAAAGCCAAAACCTGGAAATAGCTGTAGACTGGGCAGTTAAGTAGAGCTTCCTCTCTAAACAGGCTGCATCAAACAGATACAAAGCTATTTGTAGCCTTAATTTTTTGGAAATTAAAAGCTGCTTGAAGTGGAACTTACATTGAAGCTGCTTACTGAAAAGCTCTGTCTAATATTTTTTTGTTGCTATATCAGTTTGTTCTGGGAAAACAGTTCTTTAATATGTTCTATGGAGATCAGCTTTGACAGTATTCTGTTAATGCGGGTTCAGAACAGATAGCAGCTGAGGCAAGAATGTTGTATAGGAAAAGTTACCTCATAACAGAGTCCTACGTAGTTAAGTTTTGTAGTTAGATTTATATGCTGAGAAATCACGTAATCACTGCTGTTTCATGCAAGTGTCTCCAAAGCTTGGATTTAACTGGATCATATCGACTGAGGGACAAGAAACAGAAACAGCTTTCTAAAGCTGGAAAAAACAGGACAGGGTAGGAGCACAGTACAGGAAGAAATTATGTGTGATGCACATGGCATCTGATTTCAATATGATGACTTTTTCTGCCCTCTTTGAATACGTATCTGAAGTATGCCATTTGTTTTAATGTCCATGGATTGCCTGTTATTAAATTAAACATGACCTCTGCATTTCTATCAACCTTAGAAAGAACTGCTGCTTTTGTAACTTTATAGATGCTTTTGTCAATTATATTTATAGCCTATTTATTCAAATAGTTCTTATTATCTTCAAAAGATATTCCAGAAAGTCTGGCACCTTGCAGTAACTTTGTACCTTTGGTGTAATTTAAATGGAGAGTTTGAAGATGATAGTTTCTTTTCTGCTCTGTGAGATACAATCTTTCTGTCCTTACCCCTATCTATTTCTTCCCTGGTATTTTGGCTGCCAGTTTTAGTTCCTTGGACAGCACTGTGGCCTTTGAAGTCAGAAGAAGAATATATCTTTCCACATGATCAATAGGCATTTGGCCACCACATAGCCACAACACTATTTTTAAAAATAATTACAGAAGTTTCTCCTCAAAGATAGGAAAATAAATTCTTGTATGGCTAGGCATTCATCACATGAGGCTGAGATTAGCAGATGAAATAGGAGGGCTGGATCAAACTGCTACAGCATTAAATTTTTATGCTTTTACTTTAACATTTTTTGTTAGATGAGTTAACACTTGGCCCTTTTGTATGTACTCTTTATTTAGGTTTGGGGTTTTTTAAAATTTTAATATAGTCTTCCTTTTCTCAGTGAAATGCCAACATCTCCCCATACATTGTAGCCTTTTCAGATGTATATTCAAGCAGACACATCTTCTCCAGGGAAATGCTATGGCTCTGACAGCCAAAGATCCACAGGCTCAGCTTTAGTCAGGAAGTTTTAGGGGAATAAGAGGCAAGTGCAACCTGGGGGAAGGAGGGAAGGCAGCATGAGAAAAATGAAGCTGGGGTTCATTTAAAGAAAAAAAGTCTCTAGATTGTGTGAGGTTCAGAGTACAGACAGAAGTGGCAGTGAAAGCCTGACTGATGGAAAAGTTAGGAAAACGGGCAGGTTGTTAAAATTACTGAACGTGGTAATAGGTGGTAAACAGGGAATGACTTATTTATGTCTACTAAAAACTTAGCACATCTGAAAGCATTCTTTTCCTACTGTGAGTACATGTAGTGATGCACTAAAGAAGAAGATTAATTATGACTGCAGTGTATCTTTTCAGAGAGGGCTACAGAGAGACAAATTTACTAGAGAGATGTATAATGCAGCTATGACCTGCTTGAAGGGTAAAAAGAATACATGTTGTATTCACCTAATAAAATACATGTCCTTTTTTATTAAAAGCATTTAGTTGAAAAAAAATGCACTAATCGTAAATTAGATTTTTCCCATTTTGTGTAATTCTCATTTATTTCATTTAATGGAGGCTAGAGATATCACATCTGCATACTCTTACAGATAAAACATTATGCAGTTTTCAGTGTAACTTTTGTAAAAATAAGAGATTTAGTAATTAATTACTTTAAGGATGAATAAAACAGTAAGAACTGTGAAAATATATAGCTGTTTGTAATAAGGAGCAAGCACCAGGAATAAGTGGGATAGTGGAATAGAGAGAGAAGAAATATGGCGGAATGGAATGGAATAGAATGGGATATTTTTAGTCAGAAGGGACCTACAAGTTCAGTTGCCTTCCCACATCTGGACTGACTATTAGGGGCATTGTCCAAATTTCTTTTGGACACTGACAGGTTTGAGGCTTTAACCACCTCTATAGGAAGCCTCAGTGTTTCACCAATTTCTCAGCAAGGAAATGGTTCCTAAAGTCCAGTCTAAAGTTCCCCTGGTGCTGCTTTGACCCATTGCCATGTGTCCTGTCACTGGATCCCAGGAAGAAGAGTTCAGCAATTTCCTCTCCACTCCCCCTCCTCAGGAAGCTGCAGAAAGCAATGAGGTCACACCTCAGTCTATTTTTCTCCAAATTGGACAAACCCAAAATCCTTAGTTGCTCCTCCATATGACATACATTCTAGCCCTTTCTCCAGCTTTGTTCCTCTCCTCTGGATATATTCAAGTACCAAAACGTCCTTCTTGAACTGTGGGCCACAGGTTGATTATGTAGCGATTATTGCACACTGACAATGTAGATTATGTCTCTTAACTGAATCTTATTGCCTGCTTTACATTATCAATGTAAAGGTTATGAAAAAAGAGAAACAACAACAACAACAACAACAACAACAACAAATTGAACCAAAACTTATGGCTAAGAATTTGTGATTTGAGCCTTTATTGTTATTCCTGTATGAGACAAGCTTATCTAGAGGGAATTCCTTAAGGCAAATGCTGCCATCTAGAGAGAAGCAGAATGAAAGTGCATGATCTAACTGATGCAATTTTCATGTGCAGAGAGACCCAGGAGCAGTTGGACAGATAATGTCCACAGAATGGACTGCAGTGACAGAGATGGGAGCCATTGGGGTGTATTTTTAACAGCTGTTGACTGAAAATATTCAGGTAACTCGAACAGATATTGAGCAAAAAAACACTGACAAAATCCTGACAGAGGATTTTGAGTATGTATCAATACTGAATAGGCATTTCACTTCTTAGCCAGTTAAAATAATTTAATGTTGCACATTTTTTTTTCTCAGTGTTTCCTTTTTCTGAGAAAAGCTGTCACTATAAATTTATTTGGTTTAAAGGAAGAAATGCAAAAGGAACTTGTTTTTTATGCAATTTATTGTTTATCTGCCTTTTTTTTTTTTTTGACACCACAAAGCATCTGTTTACTCTTCAGCTGGTTTTGAGAATTAGGATTGCAAAATTCAAATAGAGGGACAAACACAAAGAAACCACTGAAAATACCTGAAAGACAAGGAAGAAAAGTGAGGATTTTCCTTGTCTCAGTATATTATGTGTGCATCTATATAAACATCCAGTGTGTTCAAAGACTGAGCTATACATGTGAAGCCTGGAAAGGAAAAATGGATTCTTGTAGGTGCTTTCAAAACTCTACTAGCAATAGCATTTCTCTTGGTATAATGGAGATGAGTCATTATGAGCTAGTGACTTAGAAGAGTCTGCAAATAATACTGCACATGTTCAACCTTGTTGTGCCCATTAATTTCACTGAAATTATTTGTACATTTCACTGTAAGTTACTCAGAGTTCCAGTTTGAAACCTTCAAAGGACTAAAAATAAGGGTACTTAATTTTTTTTTCAGGCAGATGTGTTTCAATGTCAGTGTGTAAAACTATGCAAGGAGTTCATAAGGTCTCTGTGAAGATTATTTTTAATTACCACTTTTTTTTAATGTGTTGTGCTTTTAATGGCTATCTGTGTGTTGTCTTGCTAATGATGTGGTTAAGCAGCATGTGAGAAGGAAAATAAGGCAAATTGTCTGCATTCAAATAACATTTGCAATCTGAGACTTTAGAATAGCTTAGCTGCATCTCCCTAAGGGGTGTCCTGCAAGTGGAAAAGAGCTATGGTAGGGCCCTGAATTTTTCCAATATATGCGTGTTTATATGGCAGGTAGTTGGTATTTTCATCTGAAAATTCTGAAGCAGCTGGAGGCATTTTGAAGAAATACCACTAGTAGTTCCTTTATTTTAGGTATATTTATAACATACATAATGTTAGCAGGTTCTGTGTGCCTTGAGATTTGCTGTGATTTCTGGAAAGATGCTTGGGCTTTGTGCAAACTAAAAATAGGAAGCTCTTCAGAGCTCTGTAATGAACCCAAACAAAATAATTTTGTAAAGTAATACTGGTTTAAAATATTATTTGATAAGTGGGACATTTTCCTAGTGTTTGTAATACATATTGGCATCAGTAATACCTTCCACCTGGAAAGTTTTTCTCCCTTCATATTTCATATCAAAATTCTGTAGTATGACTATATGGTAAATTGCTCAAGCATACCAAACATGATGGAGTCAGAGAAAGGCTAGTTCTTCCCTATACCATAAAATATTCTGGAATTGCAGAACAGATTTTTTTTTTTGTTGCCACACTTATTCCTAGACTTTTGATACTGACATTTCAATCCCAAAGCCTTGACAGCTAACCTTACTCTTTGTTCTTTCAATCATGAGGTTAGCTGAGTTTTAAGCACCAGAGTGGGAACTGTTGGAACCCAAAAGCAATACTTACCAGCCATTTTTATTTTATTGGTGAAGAGGCTTCAGGTTTAAAGCACTACAGGAAGCTCAGTGTGTCCCTTTAAATAAACCAAAAACACAGTAAGTTTTAAAATATATTTTCTTTCTGGCTGCCATGGAGGATTAGAGAAATGAAATATGGTTTTCATAGAAATGCAAGGGCATGTTTTGAAGTGACAGTTCCATATGTTACAACAACCGAAAAAAAAAAAAAAAAAGAGGGAGGGGTTGGGGGAAGAAAATCACAGATGCCTGAAAATGATGGGGTAGCTTATGAGTTTCCACATAAACAAATGTGAAAATTTTCCAAAGGCAAATTCCTGACTTTCTTTTAAATGCCCACAAGTGTCTTCTGTTCTCTAGCATATGGTAGTGCCTTTGAAAAACTTCAGCCTTCCAGAATTCCAGTGATGTAAATAGAATTCTGCATCCCTGCAGTGAAATATTTTTGCTCTTATTTAGGGTTATTTCCTTTGCCAGCTCCACTTCTTGCAGTTTTTCGCTGTGATAGGGTCACTTCCCTATAATGACTAGGGAGGTGCATCTTATTAAAAACAGATAATAGCTACAATAGATGGACTTTAAAGCAAGTAAAAGTTAATTGATATAGAAACTCGTAAGGATTGGCTTCGTTTGGGTTTGGGGTTTTTGGCAATTTGGGGTTCTTTTTCTGTGAGGTTTTTTTATTTAGTGTCTCTTAGTGTATTATTAGAGTGGTTAGAATTAGGTTTATTACTTCAGAATGAAAAGTACCTATGTCTTCCACCAGTAGAATTCTTATTGGTAGTCATGAGGAGCATGATGAAACAGCAGAGAAGGAGCTGGACAGGGAATGAGATTTGGGTCTCTGAGCCAGTCCTGTTTGCATGGGTAAAATTATTCAGGGGAGGCTGCTGTTAGAGGTGGGCTTGAGAGACAAAAAGGAAGCAGTGTCTGTTAATCTGTGTGGGCATCTGTATTTTGCTCAAAAGTCTCTTTACATAAAAACTGCACAGTATATGCTACTTTTTTTTTCCAATGCAAATACAAAGGGATGAAAGTTACATGGATTTTGAATGCCTAAGATTCATTCCATTACAGAATGCAAACTTGGTATCACAAGACACCAAAATTCCTCACAGATTTAGTAACAGCTAAATCAGCTTTCCAGAAAAGCCAGTATCACCTGGAATACAGTTTATGTTAAAACTTGCACAGAGATGTCTTATTTCTGATATCTCTGGATTGCTGATAGACTGCAGATGGCACAAATCTAGGCACACTACATCCCAAACAAATTCACGACAAAGTTTGATTTGAGATTTTCTAGAAATTAGGAGCTTGCAATTAAATTTATAGTACATTCTTGTTTAGATAATCATACAACAGTATAAAAAACCCCACAATTTATTTTCTGTCACACTCACTGTGGGCATATCTTCAACTTTTAAGCAACTTTTTTCTCAAAACAATTGAACACGAACAGTGCAAATAAATAGATATAGGCATGCACATGCTCGTGTAAGATGGACAATGTACAATTGCCAAATGCATCTGGAATAGCAGGCAGCAATATCAGTAAGTTTCTCTCTCTCTCACCTGTTCCAGAGCAGCTTGCTGTATACACATAAGCCTTTCCCTTCTCTTCCTTTCTTTTCAAGTTAAAAGACAATACATTCCCTTCATTCCTGCAAGTGTCTCTTTAGACTTCATAAATGTGTGCTCCTCTTAGTTTAGCAGTTCTAGGTTACAGTCCTGTTGGGGTTTTATTTTCATTCACTAGTATATTACAATTGTAATATTATTCCTTTTTTCCCTTTAAATAAGCTGTTTCCAGCCCATGCCTTGATGTGTTCAAGGCATTCAAACTTGATCTGTTGATAAGTATGGAACATTTAAAAACAGATGAATGAAATCAAAAGATCTTTTTAACAGTGATTTATAAATGGATGTTGTACAGGAACATACTGCTATTAGCCATATTATTGTGTACTATGTTCCTTTCTTTGTGTATTCATCACAAAATACAAATCCATGCAGATTCAGTGATACTAAACAGCAATGCAGTGCTGCAAGAACAGTGATAGTTTGTAATCACTTTTTCATACACAGTGTGACTGGACCATAATGTAGTTTTGAAGTCTTAAGTGAAACTGCAGGGAGAAATGAGTTATTACAGGATCTTGAAGCTGATGAAGACCGGAGCTAAACAAATTTTATTTTGGAACAAGCAGTAAAAAAATTTGCCTAGCTGAGACATTGATTTTATTTTGTGTAAAAGATGGCATCCCCAGGATATAAATTCCTAGCACTATTCCAAAGTGCTTGGTTGAATACTGACACATAGGGAAATCTTCCAACAAATCAATGCCAAGAGCATCTATCTCATCAGACATAAGCATGCCTTGGTTTATAACCACTTTCTGTGACATGGTTTGGGCCCAGTTTTTCTGCTGATTTGTTCTACTTTGTATATTGACCCATTTTGTCTGCAGTAGATTCTTGACAGGGAGGATTATGACCTACACCATTGTGTAACAGAATTATTCTACTCAGTCAGATAATGATGATCACAGAGTGACCTACCACAAAGGTGATAGGAGTTCTTCACCTCCCTCTGGAAAATATGACAAGGAGTGAATTGTTGACATGTTTCAAAAGACTCAACTCTTTCTTCTGAAAAGCAAAATAATAATCAGTAAAATCCAAAAGAGTATTCTATTTTCTGCAAACCAATGAGTTTGTCCCGTGTGTTGAACTATGCCCCCAATCACTCCTAAACCATTGTTGTTGCCTGATTTGATTGTCCATTGACCTATGCTTGGCTTCTGTTTGTGCTGTCTGGGTTTCATGTTTGGTTTCCATCTATCATGATACTACCTTTCTCCTGAATGATAAACTCTGCATTCAGCTAATAGAGCTATAAAAATTAACCTAGTTAACTTTTATTGGCTTGTTTTGGTCAACTACAAAGAGGGTGCGACAAGACGCACCCCTGACCTGAGCACCTTCATCATCAACTTGTGGCATGTGACCTGCCTTCTATATGCCAGATAGTTATAGCTGACCTCCAAATGCTATTTTCAAAAACCCATGCATCAGGCAGTCTTTCACTTGTAATAAAACTGGAATTGGAAGTGGATGAGCTGTAAGTTCCATGGCCTACAAAATAGACCAGGTAGTGTAGCTGTGGAGCTGGACATAGCTTCCTATATGGCACAGAAGGGTACTTTCACAAACCTCAATGAACAACCTATTTCTCTTTGGACTTACTGTCCATTCTCATCTGGAAGGCAAATATTGCATTCACAGAGTAGGACTTGTCTGACCATGCTCAGGTGTGTACATCTAACCTGGTTGCTGCTGGCAGTCTGTGTGCTCAGAGCAAAGTGCAGTGCAGGCTCCTCAGTCTGAAACAGCTGTTGAAATAGATCAGATGGATAATTGTCTATAACTCTTTACAGACTATAAAGAAAAAGTCGGTGGTCTGCTGGGACTCCCATCTCCAGTGTGGTCACCTGAAATTTGGTGAGCTGGATGCTATTAGTTAGTCCTTTGTTAGGCCTGTTAACACAGCCCTCAACGTATATGGCTGCTGTGAAAATGCCTTTAGAGTCTGCTGAATTTTTTTCCCTTAAATAAGCAAATCTGCCTCTCTTTCAGAACATAAACTGTAGGTTTTGTTTTATTCTTTTCCAGACACATCTTTTTAATACATAAATCAGAAATGCTTTCAGCCTCCTCTAAGTATGGTTCCAGTATTCCAAAACATGTAAATTAGCAGTGCTTTCAGGTTCCTTTAAATTTGCAGAGCAGGACTGGTATGCAAAGACCAGCTGTGTTCTGTGGATCATTCAACTACCTACACATACCTTAATGCCTGGCTACTAAATACAGTCTCAGGGTCTGGCCTGTAATAGCCACTGTTTCTCACACTCAGAATAGATTTCCTTTCAATTTTTAGTTTAAATCCTGCTACAGATACTCTCTCCTGGCAACTGAATTAAGGGAATTTCTGGAGGTGGGAATCCAAGTTTGCCAAAATGCACACAAACTCCAAATCCCTTCCTGCTAGGTTCTTGAGGCAAGAATCACATTGCTGGAGAAAAAAATTATGGTGCCTAAATATTGTATTTCAGAATTTAATTCTGAATTGTTCCGGTATTTACAAGTATTAATTAATTAATACAACTGGATCTAGAGATTGAGAAAGAAAAGCACAATTGGTGGTAGAAAATGCTGGATGTCATTTAAACATACTTCTAAAAAAGTAGCTAAAAGCAGCTAAAATTATTATTTTAAGCAATCTCTGTGTAAAAGATGGTTAATGCATCCATGGAAATAAATTCATAGCGTGTTTGCAAAAAAAAAGGTAATATGCTGGATTTAAGTGAGAGGTTTTTTCAGCTTTCAGAAATTCTAGGAGATCCATTTAAAATAGATTTGAAAAGTGCTGTAATTATTATTCACATCCAGGTAAATGGACATTAACTAACTTAAAAATAACTTATATCTACCATAGTTTTCACAGACATTTTTTAGTTTGTGGTGAATTGATGTGTAGCTCTGCAATCATATATTGTTCAGCAGACTCATAGTGCTATCATGTTAAACAACACAGGCTGTTTCAACCTGTCTCAGAAATTAAAATTTTATTTCATCTGTTACAAAGGGAAATACATGTAATTCTTAGGAAATTGTAAAATAGGGGCTTCAATTGCAAAATAAGCACGCACACACACAAAATTAAATTGCATATTTCTGTGACTTTGCCTCAGTGTCCCAAATTTAATGCAGAGAGGAACCCACTTTTCCCACTAAATAACCCTGTTCTCCCATTCCCTCCTTCCCCCCCCCCCAGCACTGCCACATATATCTGCAGTTTGATGGCATCATTCCAGAGAGCGATGAACAGGTCAGATCAGCAACCAACTTTTTATCCATTGACATACAGACTGACTGATGGAAACTTCTAACAACCTTAAGACTTTAAGCCTCAGTACAAGAGTTTACATCAGACCCTTCACAGAAGGGAAAAGCCGTTTAATCCCAGAAACTGTTAAAACTTCCCACAAGACAAAATAAACTACCATGGTATAGTGTTTGTGTATCCTATTTATTATTTCTAAACAATTCACTATGAAAGATAATAAACTTAGTTCTATGTGTGTTTTTTTCTGTTTAATCTGGCATTGGTACTTGAGTGATCTGCTTCAGATGGCAAGACCTTTATTCTCTGCCACTGATAGATTTTCCTCTGAATGCCTTCGCTTGTCAAGTAGTGCTGGTAATCTTGCTCCCTCATTTCACTGCAAGAGGGAGATCTTTAAAACTTGTGTAATTCTTTGTTGCAAGTTCAAATTCCAGCTGTCACGTAATTCTAAAATCATTTCAGAGCATATTCCCTGTATTATTACCTTACTACAAATTCCAGCATGAGCTTGCAAATTGCAGTGTATTCAATGAAATAATTCTGCAGTATAGCCTATGAAATCTAAGAAGCCTAAATGCAAACATACTTGAGCAGTGTCTATTACGCAGCTCTAGTAACAGATGCAAGCATTATCCTGCATTCCGACTGCCAGTCAGCAGCTACAGACACACCGCTGCCAGCCTACACATGGTCCCTGCCTACAAGGGACAGCATTTTCTTCCAGACGCAAGAAAGGTTTTTGCTACTGTGTCTGTAGTGTGCAGGGCTTAGATGACAGCATACAGTTTCCTGAAAGGTACAGGCATTAACATAGCAGTGTAAATTTTGCTAAAAATGTCATCAGAAGATGATTATATCATGTTGCGGAGTTCATCAAAAATTCAAATTGTTCAGACCTTTTCAAAGCCAACAAATATGTCTGAACTACAGAACTTTTCAATTTCTTTATTAAACCTATAATTTTGCATGATTAGGCATAGCCCACATATTCAAAAATTGCAAAGCACCAAACCCTCTGCACATTATTTGCATCGGTTTGCTGTTTAATATGTACTCAAATGTCATAATTGGAAATCCAAGTAGGCATACATCATCCTTTGAAGACCAATTTAACAGAACTGTTCTACTCCTGACATCTTAATTCTCAATCTAAAGAAATAAAAATATGCCTTAGATAAAGAATTTGCTGTCCATTTTTAAAGCTTTTTGTTTGTTCATTTTCACTCAGCCTAGGCCTCATTTACCACAGGATTTGTGCGGGATCCTTCTGGAGTGCCTCAGAGTTGTTAAGTGACAATCTAAAAGCCGATTTAGGATTAGCTAGCTTAACCAGGTGAACTGAGGGTTTCACTTTGATTGGGTAGAAAAGCCGTAGCTCTGCTTGGAAGTCCATATTGTGATACTGAAGGGCTTTATCAACATCCTGAGAGGAGTGCATTCAGAATAGGTGATGATGCGAATCTCACTAATCAGTGAAGGATTATCTGAGGCTCAGAGCTATACTGCTTCTAATTCCTTCTTCATGACGCTGTTCATGCACTGCAAAATGATCTAGTGCAACACCAGAAGTATAAATATTAGATGAGACTCTTCAGTATCTTAATTAGTGCTTTCTAAGGGAGCGGTTCTTGAATAGTCAAAGGTAATCAGATGTTTTCTGAAAAACACAAAATCAGAATGATAGTAGAAATCTATGATTTCTAATGTACAGTGATTTGCACTGCATCATACACAACATATATTACTAATTTTAAAAATGGTGTCAGCATCAGCTGATGCCAAATTATTGGCAGGATTTAGTATTTCTAGTCACACCGTTACTGTGTTGAAGACAGTGATTCTGCGTAATTCTTTCCTCTTACTGAAATATCTGAAATTCTCCATTAACAGATTTCTCATGTATGGATTAGGAATGTGCAATACCCTGAACAATCATTTAAAATAGATTTCTTTATACCCTACACAGGTTTCATCCACAGGAAAAAAAAAAAGGAATGAGAAAATTAATGAAACACTGAATAAAGGGGGTGTTTGTTTGGTTTGTTGTTTTTTTCTTCTGGTAATAAATTTAACAGAGTGTAACAGCCTAGGAAACACGGGACTGATAACAAAATAGAGCAGCCTGGTCTAGTGGGAGGTGTTCCTGCCCATGGCAGTGGGGTTTGGAATAAGTTCTCTAACCTTTAAATGAATATATGAATTTATGAAAATTAGAATTTCCTAGCACAACACTGTAGCAAACTTATGCTTGCACTTCCAGTAAATGACATGTTTTCTAAATTGGAAAAAAAAGTTATATATGTCTTTTAATGGTAAAACAAGTTTTGGCCTAGTCTGCTTCACTACACACATTGTCAAAATTACAAGATATCTTTAATTCTTAACATCCAATTAGGTCCAATATCTACAAGACCACCAACAGAGTGAGGAATACCTTCCCAGCATTTATTGTAGTGTTTTGTATTCTTCACTCTCTGTTACTTCTTACCATCCTCATTTCAGTTTTCTGGTCTCTAAGAAAGGTATTTATAAATCATTCACAGATCTTATGTTTTTATGAGACTTTTTCTCCTGACTGTAATCTTCAGTAAGATACAGAGGAAAATGAGCTATGAATAAGACCATGGATCTGAGGTTCCGAAATTGCAGTCTAGGGCCATTCATAGAATAACTCCATATAGTAAAAATATCCATATCTTCATACGAGTAGTCCATTATTTTCATATTACAAATTTTTAGTTGAATTCACTCTTTATATAAATGAAGCTTAAAAAAATCAACTTCATAATTTTATCAGATAAATGCCATTACTTATTATCAGAACCATCTTTTCAAACTTCATAGAAAGTCAAAATATAACCTGTTTCTTTTTGAAGTAGGGGGGATGTAAATTTAAATTTTACTGCTGTTCTTAAAATTGTGTTCATACAAGTGTATTTCTGCTCATCATGGAAAGTAGGTACTTTCAAATGGCTTGCAATATTTCCATGAAAAGAAATAAAACAAACATCTTAGAAATCAGACATTATAAACACAAGTAATTTATTTCATTTTAATACTGTTTTTAAAACCAGATAGCAATATTTTATCTTCTGCTGTCCATGATACTGAGAAAACATACATCCAGGTAGACTTCAGATACTGTGTCAGAGGACTTCCATTTCTATCACTCCTTAATGATGAATGAGGTGGTTCTTCTAAACAAATAAGCACTTCAGAGACTTACCCTTGACAGGGCTGTTAATCCTGGGAGTCTGCCTTATCATTGTAGAATTCAAGGGCTGAGCTTGTACAGTATGCCTGTACTGCCTGTCTCCTACGCTGCTGCTCTGGCTGAGAGCTTGGACAGAACTATTTCACATTTTGCATGTAAAGCCACGCTCAGGCCTTCTGTTCTGTTGTACTTGCAAATAGAGAGGCTTATCATCTTAGTAGCCACTGGCCTCCTTTAATATCTGGCTGGATTTCTCATTCAGATGGATGTGTTTTCAGCCTGCTGTCACTGGTGTATGGTTTCCTTAGCAGTCTTTCTTCACTTAATGCAATGAATCTGGGGCTATAATGCAAAGCTTACCTTGAGTGCTACAGAAACTTAAGGCAAGTTAGATCACACTCTTTTGTCACAAATGAATTAAAAACATGGCCCTTTAGCACAACAGAACTTCACAAAATGGAAATTGTGAGGAAATGCAGAAAATCTTGTCTTGTGATTTTGCATACCTGACAGCAGCTATTCTGCTTAATGTCACCATTAAACTACAAAGCTTTTAAAAAGCAAGAGGTAATTGTGTAATTCTAGTGATTAAGCAGAGAATTTGGATCCATTTTCATAGAAGTGAAGCGCTCTTCCAAATGTCTTTCATCCTTTCTTTCCACCACTTTTCAGATCCCTTCCACACCACCTGCCATGGAAATCTGGAACACTACCAGGATCATATAAGAATTACAAGTGAATATTTTTTATCTCCATCGGTTTCCTTATCCCTTGAAAGGCTTAGAACAGGCATGCAACTTCAGCTGCTGTTTGAAAATCAAAGCAGAATGTGTTTCCAGTTTATAAATTATACTATATTCAAAAGCACAGACTAACATTAAGGAATTGGTTACACTGCTTGACATCTAGAACTGTTTCTTCCTTTTATCTCTCTTACTTTCCCCTCTTACTCCCTTTTTCCTTTCCTACTTGAGGATAGAACACAAAGAAGATGTAAATTTTGATGCCTTGGGCCTTGGAGAGATAGGAAGGAAAAAGATAATGCCAAAAAATAAATGAGGGAGATAGGGTGAATAGAGGGTCTCTTTTGATCTAACATCAGTAGTTCTAGTCACTAGTTTCATTCCTTGTCCATCAGAAAGACCCCTAATGCAAAGTATTAGCTTTGTACAGGCTTTTCTGAACAGTGGGAACAAAACCAGGCATGCATACTGCACTAACTTTCATTCCAGTCTTTCAAAGATCAGCATAAATACTAATTGTCATCAAAGCCACGTGAGAGAGAGATTTTAACACCCCTTTACCGAGAGAATACTGTGAGGTGTAAATAGTTAACAAGCGTAAGGAAGCAGAAGAGCATTCCAGGAATACTGAACAGAAAATTAATGTTTGGGTCTGATCTTCAGAAGCTGTTTTCTTAATGGGCAGGAAAAGCCCTGCACTCATAGCTGATAGAAAATATGCATACCATCCCCCTCAGCTGCCTGCACTGAAAAAGACAAATTCTGTTAGATGTAAAAGGTGAAATCTTCACTGGAGTGATGAGTAACTCCCTGACTTAAGCAGAGCTGAACTTTTCTTTACATGCTTATTTCTGCTTAGTAGGTAGTTTGTCAAAGTGAAAAAGAGACTTAGATTGTAGTTTATTTTCATGGATTTGATGGTGGCAATCTGCTATGAAAAGCTCTCTGTTGTCCTTTACTCCAGCTTCATAGTCCCATTTTACAGTTTCTGCCCTCCTCAGCTGTCCTGAACTGTCTAGAAAGACAGGATTACAGATCAGGCCACTGAAATTATTTTTATTATGTTTTAAATCCTCAGGGCTTTTTTAGGTGGCATTAGGGGAGAGAAAATTTAGTTGGGAGTGTTTTGTGTTTTCTAAATTGAGATAATTTTACTGTTCTGGATTATAGCATATTCATCAGACAGTTAAAGCAAGTGTTATATGTAGGGGTAAACTAGACTATAGTGGTATTTCTATCAAGGGAAATATGTTTTGAAAGACCCTGAAAATCAAAAGCATTTGGCTATTTCCATCCTGCCAGAGCCTATATATTTTTATAGATCCTAGTACAGTGAAAGCTTGATGCTGATTCAGGTGTTAAAACTACTCCAATAAACCTTTAGCACTACAACTATCTTTAAGTATTCATACAGATTTTTTAATGGAGTAATGGCATAAAGCTGTGCTTTTTTTTTAGGACTTTCTCTACGTGCTATCAATGACAAAAAAAAACACGAGAGCAACTATTCTTTTTAAGAGACTCTTTCTCCAAAAAATTTTTGGGCAACAGGGATATGCTGCTTCTTTTTGATCTTGAAGAAAGGTGACCTACAGTTTTGAGCATAGTATCCTAAACCTTGTTTTCTGTGTCGTATCTCAGCTGCCTTTATAGCCCTTTATCTTTTAGCTAAGCAAATGCTTGAATATTTGCCATATCCCTGACATGATGGTTCTAAAAGCTATAAATCAGAACTGCAAATTAGACTCAAAGTAGGTTTTGCTGATGAGAATTCTATTTGTCCTCAGTAGATATGTACCAATAGAGAGGCAAATACACCCCTCTTGATTGCTCTTATTTTGTCTTCATGTATCTATTGATTAGGACATTTATCTAAAGAATAAACAACAGCATCTTGGACAGTGTTATCAAATGTGAGGTAATCATGGCATACAGAGATTTAGTCCTGTTTTCCTAACTTTGTTATCTAGAAAACACATCATTCTCTGTTTAATTCTAGTCTTACCTCTGCAATAATTAACATTCTTTATTTTATAATATGTTAGATGTAACTTATTTTGATCTTTAATTTGTTATGTGTAATTGACTGGGGCAAATGATGATAATTAACTGTCGTTTAAGGATTTGGAACATGTGGGAAAGCATTATATTGACCACATTTTATTATAGGATGAGTATATAAAATTGATTTTGTGTGATATGAGGTTTGTGCTCTCCATTTAGCACTTTTTATTATAAATGCCTGTTAGTGCTGGTTTACTTTTTTTATTTTTCATCGACCAGGCAGCAAGTGCATTCTGTTTCTCCTTATTTTACAAAGCCAAAGGCTTGACCTGTAGCTAAAGGAGGCAGAATGCTAAAGCATTGCATGTCTGGTCTTTGAAAGCCTCAGGGTCTGCTGCAGCTCCTATTGAAGTCACTGGGAGTTTTGCCATAGATTTCAATAGGACTGGGAGGAGAGCCTATGTTTATTGTTAACTGAGATATATTGGAGTTCTGTTCACAGTGAAATAGAATGATGGGTCTGAATTGTTTCAGAGGTTTATTATGTGCAGGCTGCAATTCCAGAGAACCTCTGTTTACAGGAGGAAAAAAATTCTACATTCCTCATACAGTCAGAATTTCCACTGAAGTCAATGAAATCTTTGCCTGAGTAAGGATAAACACTTGCAACCAAAGTAGATGATTTAGTGAAAAACAAGCACGTTGCTGAAGTGCCTGTTGGCTGTGTTCCTGTATTTTCTGTCATTTAGATCTGGAAAGTTATCCAATACTAATAGCTTTCTGTTACTTACATCCACTTACTGTTGGTCACTTTACAGCAGCTACACACTACCACCTTTCTTACAAGGAGTGTTTATGTGAAAAGAAAGAGCTGAAGTTCTTTAACTGGTTTTTCAGACAAATTCTGGTTCATTTGAAACCTGACATGCTGACATACCCTCACTTCATATCTTATTGCTTTCTATTGAGAACCTGATGGTTGTATGAAATCCACAATGTACTTGGTAAATTTGTGCATGCCAGGGATACAAGCTTCTGAACAATGAGGATGTCAGGGAGAATTTTCCTTCAGACACCTAAGCTACATCAGCTATAGCCTAGTCTCAAGCACTTTTTGTGTATAAGCATGCTGCACCCTGATGTCTCAACAGTTTTATCACTGCAAATTAACTTCTCAGTGCTCTTCCAGGATTATTACTCTGTGACACGTGTACCAAATACTGCACAACTGGGCTGCCACAAATTGCTGACTAGAATTTGAGGGCTGATGAGTAATTTCATAGTAAAACAGAAAACACAAATAGGTGCCTTAAATGAAGCAGAGTAGAATTAGAGGTTGATCTGTGCTCCCTACTAATTCTAAATCTTCAGAGGTAGTATGATACCTCAATTTTCCCCATATATGTATGCAACATACATGTATGCCTTCTTGGTCAGGGGCTTAGCAGCACTGATCCCTCTGTGCCTTCATTGTGCATTGGGACCAGTCAAATTCTGCAGCAATAGTAGTACAGTAGGGACCTCCACAGGAGGTGAGGAGTGGAGTGGAATTACTGCCATGTGTTTCAGAGTGTTTCTCTAGCTTACTGGTCTGATTTAAAAGAGAAATGATCTTCCTAAGATGTATGTTAACCCTGGGTTTGAAGGAAAAAGAAAGTTATTAGAATTTACAGAGAAGAGATGTTTAAAAAAAGTAACAAAACCAAAATTTTAATTTCAAATTGGAAATTATATATTGCATGCTGAGAATAGGAGATTCTAAGAAAACAAAAGACTTAATTTGAAATACATTAATTTCTCCACAGTCTGTATTATTCTCTGTCAAATATACTGGGAACACAAATCTGCATCTGCATTGATTGGATGAATTTCAAAGACCTTTTACCTGCTCTCTGTTTGTGTTGCCTCATATCTTTATGACATGGAATGAACTGCTTGGCGCCACGTTGCTGTTATCCATTAACCATTCCTGTTTTCCTAATCATCTTAGACTCCATCTTTCTCTGTCCTATCTGTTATTGTCTTCTGCAAAGAGATGTGATGTTCCTGTAGCCTGTTCTGGTTTGCATGACATGATTTGTGTTTCTGCCTACAAGGGTTTCTCTGCTGAACCCTGTACATTATCTTCCCCCAGCCCCCCTCCTCTGTAACCAGGAGAAGAGGGTCATACATCTGTAAAATGACAGCACTTATGAAAAATGGGACTTTGGTACACATGGCTCTCATCAGACACAGACTCATCTTCCATGCCACAGACACTACTTGTTTCCTTGCAATGCAGACTGTAGCTGGAAACACAGGAAACACCTAATAAATTGCCTGACCTATCAAATTAACAAGTCATCAAGAAACTATTTTGGTAATCAATGAGCAAAGCAGAATTGTTTGCTTTCAGGCCGAGTAAGAAGAATGCGTGGAGATGGAGCAATTTATTTTCTTCATCTCTCTTCTATAAACAACATTTAACTGGATTGTAAATTTGTTGCAATACATGGAAAAATGTGAGGAATCTATTTTTAGAATTAGGAGAGTACAGACCTAGAGGCATGCATTGTCCTAAGTTTATGGCTGAGTACAGAACTCAAACTCGGATATGCTTGCACATATGACAATATAATTATGTTATCACAATTTCTGGTGAGGGTGGTTTTAGTTCTGATTGTAATAAATACATAACAGAAATTAAATTTTGTGGGTTTAAGCATGGTATGAGTTGAAGTCTCAATGTATGCAGCAGCCAATGTATGCAAGCCTTGTAGAAAAACTAAAAAGTACAAAATTTTCAGCCTATATGTAAAACACATAATAAAATTAATAATGAGTAATTGACAACAAGTGAAGAAGCAGCCATTTTCTTTTTCTACTTAATGTGCACTCAGAAATAGAAATAGGTTGTCTCTTACTTCTGGTTAGAAAAGGTAGATGTTGAAACTGCTGAAAATTAAATCATGGTGCTGGCTGTGCAGGCAGCTCCCAAGGATAGCTGGAGCATTTACTGCCCAGTTGGGATAGTGCAGCAAAGACTGTTCCTGTGAAATAAGAACAGCATGTAAACTCCAGAGACAGACTGGAAACTTGTGATTTTTACTTGTAACTGCCAAGGATGATGTGCCTAGTGAGGCTTGTATAGGAGACAGCAAGATGTTAAAGCAGGTGTCATTTATGCTGTGAGCTTAACAGTAGATGTCTGTTTGAGTACCCTGTCAAACTGTGGTCTCAAAAGCAATTGAATTATTTGGAAATTTGTAGAACATCAGTAATGTGACATCCTCTTTCTTTCTTGGGCATTCTTGTGCTGCTTAACTTCCTGTTTTAATAACAGACCTTTACCAAATCTCCAACACATTAGTAGAGCCTTTTGGAAGACTATGCATAGTTTCAATTGTTCAATTACTTCATTTGCTTCATTGCTTTTCCTTTTTGGTTAAATGGAAAATCACAAAATCAAAATCCTGATAGAATAGAATAGAGCTCTCTAGATTAGCAGTGTATTGATATTCTAGATTATCAGATATCTATGGATTATCAATATCAGATTATCAATATCAGGTATTGATAATCTAGATAATCAGGTATCTATGGCCCTCATTTTCCATTACTTTCTGACAGTGGGAGAACAGAACAACTGCTGTAGAGGAGTAAATGGGAGAATGCAGGAATCCTGACAAAAATTATAAATATGTCTTATGGAAATTTGTAACATGCCTTTTGCAAATTCTTCTTTTTTATTAAAAAAATTTTGCTTTGAAGTTATGCATACTTTTTTCTGTCTAAACTCAGTTCCTTGTCTGTAGTCCCAGTTCATTAAGATGTTTAAGTACGTAGACTTTGGTAATGGTGCTTATGTTTTAAATCTGTTTTAAATAATAATAATGTGGAAATTTGGTAGTGTTGTGCTGAAGGGATGAGGGGTGGAGTGTGTGCAAATTTCCCACCTTTGTCAGTGTTATTTTGGCCTTGGTATGCAGAATGCTTTTTGTAGATGAAAGTGAAGATTGTGTGATAAATGTATATTTTAATGATAATTTTTATGTATACATGTAAGCGCTTTCTCAACACCAAAATCATATGACAGGGTTCCTCCCCCCATCATATTTATGTAAACTGTGGTCAAACAGAAGAAATTTTACCTCCTGTGGGTATTCTAATAATTAAAATAACCAAAATTAGGGCTGTGAAACTTGGCACTAAGTTTCAGACAGGATAAGAATGTGGGTTACACCGATGGCTGTTTAGATTGCCTAAATTCAGAAGTACACCAGAGTCAATGACTCAAGGACTCATTCCTTGTGTGCTGAGCAATGTCCCCAGTATGTGTGTAGAAAACTTTAAAATTGTGCTGTTGCAGAATGTGTAGAAAGGAAAAAAAAAAAAGTTTGGGTATTAATTGTTTATTTTTTAAGAGAGAGAAACAGTGAATGAAATGTAACTAATTGACTGACTATGGCATTTAAATAACTTTTAAACAGAAAGGAATTTTGTGTTTAAGCATTGAGTTATGGTAATTAAGGTTTCTTTTCCAAAACATCCCAAACAGAAATTTTATCTGATATACATGAAGATATAATAAAGGACACTGATTACTGGAATATTTGTTGAAGGCAGCATACCTTCATGTTAGATTTACTACTAAATTTTAAAAATATTCTATCACATAAGTGCTAGAAACTGTTTCATCCATCCTCAAGCCGGTATTCAAAGATACCACAAATCTTGTAGTATCAGTGCACGTGCTATTAGAAAATCAAGACTTGATTTTCATCTTTCGATTTGTTACTGTTTAATAGAATAAAATCACCTTTTTCATTTTTTTAAATCTACAGGAAATTTGAGATATATTTAATTTTCTTCTTTAAAAAGGGCAGAAACCTAAATCCTTCCTGTATTTGCTCCATATCCTTCCTTAGTTTAGAATTTTTCCTAGCAGGTTCTGTCTGTAACACTAGCAGTAGTTAGTTTATTCATAATTTTAGATTTCAGAAAGAACAAATGGCTGTAGATAAGCATCTTCTATTTTCTTAAGGAAAAACTTCTGTCATGTCAAGATATTCAGTTTGCAGCTTTGAAACTCAAGGTTAACCATGTAAACCTATGACAAGAGAGTGATCAAAATGCTATCTTGTGCTTAGCTTTACTTAATAGTAACTGTACTAGTTGTTTTGCTTTTTTGCATTATGTTATCACTTTGCTCAATTTAATGGTCCTTGGTATGGGACTGTCCAGCTCGTAAGAGTTATGCATTTCTCAAGTCAACTTCTGGTTTAACAGATGTTTGTTTTAAGAGTTCTTTAGCAGTATAAATTATAGTGGACTAAATTGCTCATTTAAGGGCATGACAAAGTAACTCTCAGAGCATGCTCTGGTATGTGAAGCAAGCTGGGTAAGTGCAAAAAGCAGCACACAGGTCTCCATGAAAAAAAGTCCTCTTTGCTATGTTTTAGAAAAGGACTCTGTCATACAAAAGTTATGCCTCCTGCTAAAGTAGTTGAACCAGCTGCATCCCATGTGCTGAAAACACTCTTGTCTCTTATTTCTCTTGTTCAATTATTGTGTCTATAAATTGCAGTGGGCCACCTGTGCAATGCACTCATCCAGAATAGCCCCAGAGGAAGCATTAACATATCAAGGCTCATAAAGCACAAATCCTTAAATGTAAAAACTGACACTTTCATCCTACTCCAGCCTACATCTATATAGACATTAAAATAGAAAGGAATAAAGAATATTTTGCTATGCAATTTGAAGGCCTTGCTCTCTTCATGCAGAGGTCAGCAGCAAAACTCCTCTTGATTTTTTCTTGGGAACAGGATCAAGGTATAAAAAGCAGGAATTCTAGTTGCATATTTCAGAAACTTATTCTGACTTTTGACATCTATCAAATTTGATACACCTACTAAAAAAATGAAAGGAAGGCTTCTGTTCTTGACATTAACCATATTTTTAACATTACCAGTCTAAAAGAATTATATCAGATCTCTCTGGAAATGGGAATGTGGGTTTGGACTGATTAGAGGAAGGTCCCCAGATTAGCCAAACTGCTTCTTCCAGCTCTAACACTCCCTCTTTACAAAAGGTTTAAGAATGATTATTCTTTTCTTGACATGTCAACGATAAACCAACAAAAGCTGAGACTGCTTTTTTAACCTCTGTGCATAGCCATTGGCCAGAATGGATGTAAAGATGGCAGTTTTCCCATTACTGCAATCTACAGCACAGGTAACTTCCAACAGGGACAGAGGAAGGTAAGAACAGGCTTTTTCTATCAACCTGAGCAGTTCTTGAGAAACATTCTTAAGAAGCTCTCTGGAGAAGCAACTATCCCTATGCAGTTCTCTCCAGTGCATACAAAGGATCATTGGCCGGTAGATAACAGCAATAATTGTAGTATAGACAACATTTCTCTGTTCTTGGAATAGATTGCTAAGGTATCCCCTGCTTCACTCCATTCCATCTCTAAATTTATGTATGCTTTCAGTTAAGATTTTCTGCAGGCCATTGTATGCATATTCTTCAGGACCTCTTATGAGATGTGTGCTACCACATGTAACAGGGATGTGCTTTGAGGGAATTGGGTTTGGGTACAGCAACTGCTGAACAAGACTGTGTGTACAGAGAGAAGCAATTCAAGGCAAGTGTCTCTGTAAGGTCAGTAAACAACTGGGTGATGCACATTTCCCGAAACAAAAGACTCAAGGCAGATTCCCCATGCTAAAAGCACATAGGGTGGTTTTGGAGCTGGTTGCATACCTAAGAGTACAGACCCACCTAATCTCAATTCAGGATTCTGTCTAAACAGCATATTCACATTTCTATATCTTGGACATTTGATGTTTATTGAAGTGGCTGTCTGTTTGACTCAGCCTTTCATAAACAATACAGTTCATTACCTTCGTGTTTAACCTGTTTGGTTCTCTTTCTTTTTTACTAATTCCCTAGCTCCAAATCCTAAAACAGTTTCTAACACATCCCCACATTGCAAATGTTTTCCTCTCTGCAGCACAATTAGACCCCTGACCCTCTATTCCCCAAAGCTAAAGAAATGCCAAATTGCCACAAGCACTTCATTATGTTTATGTATTGGTCCCATGAGACTTGAATTTTCTCTGGCTGTCCACATCCTTCTTTTTATTTCCTGTTTACTGGCATCATACAATTTTCTGCTATATCCAGTGCTCTTGAAATAGGGTATGTATTTTTTAGTCAGGTAAGGTTATTAAGAGTTAGTGATTTTCTGTTTTTTTCCAAAATTGTATCTTCAATATGAACCACTGAATTAGTGACTATTGCAAAAGCTAACGAAAGGGAAAAGCAAATCAGAATTTGACAGTCTTAAGCATAGAGACTTGTACTTTAAAGTACAAGAAGATTTTGTGGGTTTGGATCAAGATCCAGCATAGGTGTGTTCACTGTTACTCACATAAGTAGCCTCTTCAGGACATTACTGAACCCTTAATTTTCAAGTGCACCCTTGCAAAAGCTCTCACAGTAGACCTTCCTAACTGCAGATAGAAAACTACCCACAAATGAACACTTTTTCCCTGAAGAAGAGAAGTTGGTGAAAATCATTTGGTAAAGGTTTCAAAGTATGTTTTATCTACTTTAGTACATAATACTGCTTAATACATCTGCTAAATCAATCCTGTGTAAGCATTTATGTGCCTGTCAAGCACGTGACATTACATATGTTCTGTGATCACAATCTTTATTCTTAACTCTGCTCTTAGGAAAAAAGAAAAAAAAAAAAAAACCAAACAAGCAAAAGTAATTTTTTCTTATCCTTCTTAGATATAAATCCTTATGCTTACTTGGTATATATATACATGGTATAAAAATGGTGACCTCAGCTAGTGATGCTAGCAGGAATTCCATCATTCCTTTAGTGAATCAGACACTGTTTTCTAGCATTACCCTGGCCTTTGAGAGGAAGTAGCATTACCCTGGCCTTTGAGAGGAACTGCTTCTGTAGTTTCACTTCTAAGATCCTGCTGAGATCCATTTTCTGTTGTCATTGTAGCCTTTGCTTTTAGTACTCACCTTTCCATATATTCCCAATAGACTCTGGTAGCAGGCTCTGGTAGATTTTTTTCACTGATCAGTTCCTATTTCCATTTTTCACCTACTTAATAACAGCATAAACAATTAAGCAAAATTGATGCAAAATCTTGGTGCAAAATTCAGTGCAGTGCAAATGCCATATTTTTGGCACAAAACTCTGTAATATAACTCTGTAAAACTCTGTGACCCTTACTAGAAGTCAAGGTCAGGCCAAAATGATAATAATGGTCACTTCTGGGCTTAAAATGTATTAATCTTATTTTTATTATTTGTTCATGCATGAGGTTAGGGGCTTGTGAGCAGACGTAGAAAGAGAATAACATCCTGTTAGCTCATGCCGTGTAGGCATCTTGGAAGAGTGGGTAGTTCATCCCTAACCTGACTCAAAAGTAAGAGGAGGCAACACACAGGAGTGTTCTTGATGGAGAGCTCTTCAGCAAAGGGGTTTTCCCATGGGCACACACTTATTCTTTACTACTTTCTTTTAAAATTCTTATTTTTAAAAAAGCCTATTTTTCATAGCTTGTGAGGCCTACAGATAGAGTTTGGAATTACCAGTTCAGAGTGATCAGTGAAAATGTGCACCTCTCTCTCTCTGGGACTTTCCTCTGTGTTGAATCAGTAGTTGTTTGTTTGTAAAATAGTAAAAAACCCAGTTTGAAGTTGTCCAAAATTAGGTTTGGAAGTCAATTCCTGACTTCCTTTGGCTATAAAAAGTTCAGATGTTGCCTATGAATATCTTGACTGTGTTTGGAAAACCTGTTGCTTAGCTGAACAGAGCCGCCTTTCTCCTTGCACACATAACCACATACCATTTGCAAAATATTTGTACTTATCATGATCATATTTGGAAATGTCTGATTGTTCTAAACTTAGCATCAGTTTTTTAAGGAGATTTAGAAATCAAAACAGGCTGAAAATTATCAACACACTGTATGTATTGCATGGAAATTTCTGTGGCACTACTAACAGAAAGTTTACTGCCTAGGTCAGTGCGATCCTTCTTAGGCAGCTGCAGATGGAAAGAAAAGGTCTGACACATGGCAGAAAGATGTGTGGTATGAATAGATCAATTTTTAAAGGGAAAGGTGTAAAAAGCATTTGTCTCTGGTTTATAACAAAAATGTCTTAGAGAAAATGTGAGGCATATTCTTATCTCTGGCATTAGTTTTTTTCATGAAATCTGCTCTTTTGTTTTTCCTGGAAATAAATTATACTAGAGGATGGGTGGAGAATATCAAAGTGACCTTCTTGATGATTGCATCTAAACTTGATGATTGCATTCCTTTTAAGCAAGCAGTTTCCCCGTTTCTCTTAATTTCTTCACTTTCTATATTTTGGCAATGGTATAATGAAAAACATCACATTGTTCATGTAGATTTTTCAAATGTGAATTTGTATTTTTTTGTTGGTAACTACTGAAGAAATATTTATATAGTAAAGCAACCCCTCTTTCCTTAGCTTAGAGAAATGGAGAAACAAATGTTTTCTGTAAAAAACGGGGTCAGTTTGGTGGCACCACCTGCCAGACTGTTTTACAGCTTTGTGTCTCACAGTCAGTCACTTCTTTCCCACATTGCCAGTCATGACAGGGCTCCATGGTTTAAGTGGGCTGCATGCTTCCCTCATCTCGGGAAAAGGGAGAGTTGTGGGGGTTTCAGCACAGCCATCCCTGACAGACAGCAATGGAGTCACAGGGCAAGCCTCAGCCATTTAGGCAGCTGGCAATGGCTCACCACTCCATAGTGCCAGCCCAGTGCCAGCAAAGGCAACTGTCTCATATGAAAGGTAATTATAAATGGAGGACAGAGCTTCAGGAAGGAAATTATTGCCCCAGTTACAGAGGACAAAGCCAAACAGAAAATGAGTGCCCAGCACAGCAAATTTCCTTCTTTCTGCAGCCTGTGAGCACTTAGTTTGAGCCATGCACATGCTGCTGACACTGTTTTCACTGCAGCAGTGGGTGTTTGGAAGGCCTGTGAGGAGACAAAAAAAAAGAGAAGCAATACAAATATAGGCAGGCTTCTCCTTCCAATAACAGAACTCTACATGGGTATTGAAAACATATACAAGTCAACTGTATCTTTTATGCTAAACCACAGATGGTAACGTAATGACAAACTGAAAATCTAGAGATGTCCTTCTGAATTTACATGTAGAAAAACGTCGCTGAAAATAGTAAAATAAAACTGCTATCAGATAGAGTAAGATTAGACCTCAGGTTTATACTGGGAATTTACCTCTGCTTTTACCCTTTTGGGCAAGAGATGCTAGCTAGGTAACAACAGGCTTCTTGATTATAATATCCTGGAATTTCTGGATACTCAGCAAGATTGCTGACACTGTGCACTGGGGAATTTGTATGCAAATGTTATTACCATTTTCTGTCATTTTCTGTCATTTTCTGTTCTTATATTACCTTTTCAAAAAAATATATCATTAGTGATTGCATTCTGCTCCCAGTGAATTGTTATGCTACAAAAATGGCCTCAAGATTTCATTAGAATTATATTCACCAGTCTTTGGATAATTTTTGGGTAGATAGAAATAAAGGCAGTTGACTCACTCAACCTTTCCAGTGGACTTTCTACCTGTATTTCAAATGGTGGGTATTTGAAACCTAGATATAGTCCTAAATTTGGTATGTAAGACTTCAGTCTCTTCAGAAGAACCTGAGTGAGGAATTTTGAGAGGGGTTTATTTTGACATAAAAGTATAATAGAGCAATCTCAACCTAATTCACTCCAAATTCAGTCTTTCTACTTCAGTGAAATTACAAACTGGATGTAAAGTCAGGCTGGGAGGAGGGCAAGGTATTTTTCAGTTGGCTCAAGCTGAAATTCAGCTGCAAAAGAGTCATAGCCAAGTCAAATATTTCAGAACAAGTAGGACTGAATGTTGTCTAGTTTGTGAGATACATACTGACATACAGTAATTATCTACATAATAATGAAGGGATGTCTTCAGTTAATATCATCCCTTAAATCCAAGTTCAGATTTACGGCACTTGAAAGCCTTTAGGGTTATCTAGAACTTGGGTGATGACTTGGCCCCAGTTAATACATTTCAAAGTTTTTTCATTGTTTCCAGTGAATTTTTCTGTATAATATTTTAGTAGGCTTATAAACCAAATCTTCCTTAAAACTGAGATATTTTATCTTTGGTGAGTAGCACACTGTGCATACTGTTTATTTGTCCACTAATTACTACTTTTTAATGTATTTCAGCTGGCATTGAATCAGTTAGTCTCCCTACCCTGGTTACAGCTGTGGGATTGCAAGGAGATTGTCCTTGGGAAGATAGCAACATTTCTTTGTAAGTCACTCTAAACACTGAACTGTCCCCTTGTGACCTCTAGCTTCTCTTAGTCACACATGTGCATGGAGATGAATTTTGAGACAGAAATGCTTTTTTGTAGCAGAGTGCACCTGCCATTTTCATCACAAACAGCAGCAACTCTGCAGAAAGCTGTAAATCTGTCAGTGAGATCAAGGAGTGGATGGCACCACTGGTTTCACATCCAGCTATTTTGAGTCAAGCAGCTGAGTGATTTTTTCCCTCTGAGTTGACATAATGCGCATGCATTTTAAGAAAATTAATTCCTTTAGTACTTCTCTTGTTCTGTCCAGCTTCCAGTAGGCTTCATATTCTAATTCTTTCATTCTGAATTTCCAGATTATAAAAATCCAGTTTTTAAAAACAGGTTTCCTCTTTCCCAGCACAATGCCCAAGAATGCCCATTCAATGTCTTTTTTCTAACACCACGTGGTTATTGAAGACCGAATAGAAATCAGTGAATTTAAATGCAGTTCACTTAGTAGACATTTAAAATACTCATATTTCAGAGAATCCAAAGAACTCCAGGCCAGAGACCAGACAGGTGCAGAACCAGCAAGGGATCTCTCAAGCATAAGCCTTATATGACTTCCATCAAACTCCAGTGGCCTCTTTCACTCATCAAAAACCTGCCCAATCTATAGCACCAGTCTTAAAAGTTGCAACAGCTGACCTTAAGGAACAAAAGCAAAACACGGAAAAACTGGGGAAATCTTGTCTGACTGAAAATAAGGGATAATCACATCAAGATACAAAACATCAGAGTATCGTGCCAGAAATTGTAATTCTAGGCTCTATATGGACACAAACATGCATTCATGTAGATAGTGTGATTAAAAGGGCAGATCTGAATAGAGTCACTTTACAGATGCTTTCCAAAATACTTCAACTATTCTGGGGGGAAAAAAAGAGTTGTCTATTTCATGGAGTTTCATTGGCTCCTACACAAGAATAGAGTATCTTTGGATTTGGGCTGCTTAAATTTGTACTCTTGCTTTTTAGATAAGATACTATAGATACTATAGATACTATGACTTGTTGAAAACAGTGACCTCTGTAAATATGAGAAACTTTTCTAATCATCTTTTATGATATCAGAGTAAAGGAGCTTCTCTAGAAGCAGAAAGCAGCAAATGTAGAGCCAGTAAAGATTCTTTTTTTTAATTCAAGACTGAAATGAGTCCATGAAACCCTCCCATAAGACAGAAAGGCTGGGGGGAAAAGGGAATAATTACTTGCATTTAAAACTACTTCTGTTTTCAATAGTAAACATATTTAAAAGACATAGAAAAAAAGAGAGAAAATTATATTTTTGGCATAATTAACTTGCAGAGGTTATGAAGCAGTTTTCTATGGCACAGACTTCTCTGTGACTCACAGAGTTTGTGGTCTTGACCACTGCTAAGGGAATGGCTCTGGGCAGAACTGGCTGCTGATTGAAGTTCAAACTGAGAATTTCTATGTTGTGTCTCACACTTGTCATAATTTTCTTCAAAGTCTTTTGGGGGCATGCACACATAGAATGTATAGAAACTGAATTGTCTCTGCTTTTGGCCTCAAGTTTGAATTTGCAAAAGCCTTTCCACTAAATTCCTCTGATTTTTTTTTCACTGGGAGCGGAATGTGACAACATGTCATCTTTTAAGAATTGTGTTCTTGCAACATAATTTGCAAGCTGAACTGTGGCAAAATGCACTCCTATGTCCAGACTTTGAATTCCAAAAATTCCTTCTGTAATCTGATTGGAAATATATCTGTTTAGCTGGGTGAAATCAGTGAAAAGTCCCTGGCAAACTTCAAAGGCAGGCTATTCATGAGCTCCACAGAAAGTCATGTAGAATCCACCTGGTTTATATGGACAGTAAAACTTCCTCCTGGACCTTTTGGTAACAGAGTGAGAAAGCAAAGTGCTATATTTGAATGCTTTTTGAGTTTCATAGCATCATAAAATGGTTTTTGTTGGAAGGGGCCTTTAACAGTCATCTAGTCCAGCTCCCCTGTAATGAGCAGGGACATCTTCAACTTGATCAGGTTGCTCAGGGCCCCATCCAGACTGACCTTGAATATTTCCAGGGATGAAACACCCATCCCTTCTCTGGCTAACCTGCTCCAGTGTGTCATCACCCTTATAAGATTTTGATCCTAATAGAGCAGGAAGAAAGAAATCCATCAGTAAGACATGCAAAGAAGGTACTGTGTAAGTATTGTCTGAGGACAACTTCTCTACACCCCCTAAATCTGGGGTTAGACCTCCCATGAGATGCTAATTTGTATTCAAAACTGAAAGGATACAACCAGTTTTGGACACCCCAACCATATATGCAAATTTTGAAAAAGAGTAGGAGTTCATACACAGGATAGGAGGCTGAACCCATCACTAATAAGAACTGATAAAAGAGACAATAAACTTTCCTTTATGAAACCTACTATCATCATGCTAATAATTGCATGCACATTTCATCCAGGAAGCTGAATCTTAATCAAATAATAATGTATATCCTCTTTGAAATGCCTCTTCATCTTGCTTTGAAGTGCCAGACCGCAACCAGAATACTTCTGCATTTCTTACTTGACATGTTCCCATCTGCTACCATCAAAACTGACTTTCTCTCCCTCACTGTTTTCTCCTCTTCCTTCCTTCCTACTCTCTCCAAATATATTTTTAAGATGAAGACCAAAAGTTTCTGCACCTGGCAGGGCAAAGATTTGTCAACTGCATCGAGCTTTGTGTAAACAGTGCTGCCTCATAGATAAGAAATTTGAAAAGTTGCAAGAAAGATAATCTCCCTTTCATTGGCTTCATTCATATTGAAATGTATGATCAGAGTCAAGGTCTTAATCTTCACCTCACTTTCACAGCTGCTCAGCTAACCTTAGTGTGTATCCCAGCCCTCTGTGAGAAAGCAAGGCCCTTGTGATTGGATTAAAGGGCAAAGAAAGGGAATGTCGTGTTACTCCTTTAGGCAGCTCAGGCTCTCAGAAAGAAGCTCAAATAACAAAGGTGAGAAATCTGACCCAGCAAAAGTATGGCAGGGTCCATGAGATTTCATCTGGCTGCACCAGCTACAATGAGGTCACTTTTGACACTCTGTATAAGGTGACTTCTCAATTTGTACTAAATCCTCCCTTTTCTCAACAAAAGGAAGGTGCAGGAGGAGGCCTCTCTGCACCTTCCTGCTGAGACAAGCCAGTCACTAGCCCAGGAGGATAAGCCAGATCATTGAAGTTTTCCTTGTAAGGCCTCCTGCTAACAATTATCAGTCCCATAAAAGTTAAAGAGAAATATTGATTACAATTCACGGTATGTATTTATCCAACAAATTGCACAAGGAAATATTCTCTTTTTCTAATGCCTGAACAATGAAGCTAAGCCCAAGTTTGAGTGGTTTCTCCAGCACATTTGTTGAGCTCCTTACGTCAGAAGTTACTAATAATTAGCTTGTTTGGATTTAAGAGTATTCACAGTCAAAAAATAAAAAGCTGGAAATTTGCCATTGCTATTAATGAAGATAGGCAAAGAGGAAAAAACTCTGTGGTAACAAGATCCCATTAAAAATTATTTCTTTAAAATAATTGCTATACTTCGCCAATTGTAAACTGCCCTCACTTAGCAGTAAAGTTCTGGAGGAGTCCTCAAATAACCCACGCTGTCTCTAAGGCCCCCCTGCTTCTGGTCTGGTCAAAGTTGGGGGAGGGCAGCCAAAGTGAAGCAAGTTATGGAGAACCAGCTCTAAGGACATATTATTTGAGAAGAAATGGCTGTTGTAGGCCCCCACATCTGAATACCCAACTACAGTATTGATTTGTGTGGTTTTTGACAGGAGACTTTTAGTCAAGCTTTTGAGATCATAACATGAGGAACTATAACCAAAAGATCCTAAAAAAATAAAAAATGGGCTGATCTTCAGGTGCTTGCAGCAGAAGAAAATCTTTTCTGAGAATATAATTTTCTAAATTAAAATATAATTGAGCAAAAAGAAGGATGTCTGAAACATCACAAAACGTATTTTAGAATGAAGCCTGACCTCAGCAAATGGCACAACTCTGCACTGAGAGGTCAGTGAACTTCTGCACCATTAAAGTTAGGCTTGGATCTCTCTTGTCATTCAGCTTCCCTACAATGTGGTAGAAAGAACATAAGTCATTAACAAATGTTAAATCTTGTCCCTAGAATTAATCCTTGACTCAGGTACCTAGAAACACTCGCTGCTACAAGTCTATCATTGCAAACACAGATTTGGCAGACAGAAATTCTGCTCTGAATTAATTGCATTGAGGCCAGGCCTCTGGACAGCCTCCAGTAGCTAACTCCCTTTTTGCCAACCCTTTATAAACCTATCCTTTGTTAGAGCCATCTTCAAGGGATGAAGAGTCACTTCTATTCCAGGTCACCTTTATTTCTTCTCTAAATCAGGTCTAGATAGGGCTATGGCTATGCTGTCCTGTGAATCCCTGTGTTCAGCACCCAAAGCAGGATTAGGGTTTGGTTGCTACAGATTAGAGTTATCCCCCCGGTGTTTTATTCTGCTGGCAGTTATTGCTTTGATACTCCAGAGTTTGCAAAAGTGGTTTAAAAACACCTTTTCCTTCCACTTCCTGATCTTAAATCAAATGTTGGTCAGCTGGACTGAGAGATTAAGTATCAAAGTCTGCTTTTTTCATTCATCAGACTTTATGAGGAACCATTTTTTCAGTCCTACTGGAAAGAAATGCAGTCTCTTCTCCTCCAGACCTGTGCCTCAGGACTGTACATAGACAAAATACCTAAATTCAGCAACAGTTTCCAGGAGACTGCTGCTGCAGCAGCAGAAATGGAGACATGCTTAGTGACATGTCGATCAGCTCCATGCTGCTCTTTTGAAAGAAGAGACAAAGAGCCAGTGTTTATTTTCAAATAACATTTTTTGCTGAGGTTCTAGAAAGATGGATGAACTGAAACTGACTTTGATTTGGAGCTAATGGCCCAAATCAATCACTATAACTGGCCACTGCCTTACTTCAGGTGGAGGCATTAGCTGATGGTGTTTGGGCAACATACAAGCTGACAACCTTATATTTGGTGATGTGTTTACCTCAGCCATAAACAAACCTTTAAGAGATTGGCCTATTGATAGCTGGATTCTCAGTTTACATTTATTACGATAATATATGTGTGAATAACTGTGGAAAATATTTCAAGACTAAAAAGTTATTATAGAATATAGAGAAATAGGGATCATATTCTGTACAGTAGAAGAAAACAAGGCTTGTAGTTGAGCACATATAAATTTGTACCCTTTGCCTTGTACTAAGCTATAATATTGGCTTTCATGCAGAAATGAATAATAGCTTTATTCACCCTCTCTATATTGCCCTAACATGCTGCATCTTGATTAAGGGCATGAATTCAGGGCATGAATCTTCCTGATATACTCAGATTATTGAAATTATCCCAAAAGAGCATGCTTGCTGCTCTGCATGCAAAGATCTTCAATTGTCTCCTTAAGAATACACAAGACAGGTCAAGAGAAGCTTAATTAATATGGAATTAGCACAAGTCAATTTTGGTTTTTTATATTGTCTTGCCCTTTGTGGCCGTAGGGCAGCTGGCAGTCCGAGGAGATCATGCTCATATAAGTGTATTGATCAAACGTTATTAGTTAAAGCTTATTTGTGTGCTGTCTTTAGGGCAGCAGAACAGGAATTCTATACAGCACATAGTCTAGGAAGAAAAGGCCAACAGGTTTCTGCATTTTGGCAAGTCTGATTTAAGGCCAATAAGTAACTGAGCTTTTTAAGAGAAAAAAGGCAAGAAAACAAGGTTTTGGATTAGTTCTGTAGCTACATAAGGCATTTCTTGCCTTGTTTAACACTGCATTGCAATCAAAAAGCTTCCCTGATCAAACTACCATGTCTGTGTAAGATCATTTAATATCACTCGGTCATCTGCCAGGTCTCAGTACCTAGTTTGCAGAAATAATTGGGTTTCTATAATGTCATTTGTTCTCAAATTTATTGGACAACGACAAGCAAAAACAGGCTATTCGTCTAATTGACTGAGCACTACACTCTTTGAATATCATATTACCATTATGTCTAAGCTCTCAGGAGCCAAACTTAGCATTTGCCAAGAACTTATTTCTCATTATTTATCCATATTGCATGACAGCACAGGGATTCAGAAAAGATCATTCTGTCATCTTCACTATTCATTTCTCTTGATAGTTGTACCAAGTTCATAGTGAGGCAACTGAATTAATCCTCGTATTTAATGATGCTGTACCATGCAAAATTCTCATTGACTTAGTGGATCCCCTGTGGAAGGTGCTACACAGCAGAAGGAATCTTTTCCGGAATATGCTTTCTCAGCAGTCCTTCTCCATAGCAGTAAAAACACAGCACAGCCAAGGACCTTAGAGACAATGAATCCACACTAATCAAGTCCCTAAATAAATTACTTTGTGCATGTGGAACATTTCCACAAAATCTGTGATAGATGCAAACAGCACATTCTTATATGGCCCTGCATACAACCTGATGTTCTTTAGGACTTGTACAGCTCCTCACTAGCTCACTTCTAGTTAGATTTGGAAATATGTGAATTGCACTTCTTTTATTTACTTTTATGAAAAATATCTTCTCTGGGTCATCAACTCTTTGCAATGGGCTTATTCCGATCACTACAATCACAATTATTTATGGTTTTAAAGCAGGGTTGCTTCCTTTTTTTTTTCCCTCACAACTCTTAATTCAGAAGGAAACATTCACCCATGAAACCTCCAAAATACTTTAGGCTTCCTGCCATGTGCCTGTTCAGTTGTGCCTGTGTCAATCCAGGTCTTTTGTCTCATCCAGATTTGGATTCTGGAGTTTTTAGAGAATTTTTGACAAGAACAAGAGAGAAGAATATATCATTTTAGCAATTTATAATCTTATTTGGCCATTTATCATCTTATTTTTTTGGGATAGTATGAGTATGACAGCTATCACATGTCTTTCACAATCTTAGAAAACAAACCTGGACAGATTAAAAAGTCCCCTAAATGTGCATGAACAGATACAAATACACACATGCAAGCACATGTACATGCTTCCTCTTTTTGCTCTTTCTGTCAATTCTGCTCTTTACATCACTGCAATTAACATTATGAGCAATAACTGAATTAATTTGACAGTAATCCCAAGCTTAACAATGAACTTCACATCTAAATCAGTTCCATGTCTCTGTTAGGACGTGAAATGCACATGGGGTAGCAGAGAATTGCCATGAGCAAAACCTCACCATCTTAAAATAAAAATCCCTCCACACTCTCGTAGAGTCATATAGGTTATTTCTTTGCATTCTTTTTAGCAGCTCTTGTTCTGTAAACTTGAAATCTGATCACTGCACATTAAAACAGTTACCTTTATCTGTTAGGCAAAGGTAGCAAGAAACAGTATTTAGAACATAACCAATAATTAAATCTCAGTGAAGTGGGGCTAGGCAAAAATACTGTCCAAGAATAACCTCCCTTTGATGGAAATGATATAAATTAGGTTGCATTTAAATTCTAGACATTTGAGGCTGGGCTCTGCAAATTTCTGTAATGCTTTACTAACACCTACTTTGAAAAGCATTTGTTAAAAACCTCTTACGCTTCCTGCAAACTAATTTCAATCATTTTCAAATGACAGCAAATATTCATATATATTTTTATTATTATAAAATATTTTGTTGCTGTTTATGATGCTTTGGGAAATGGTTCCATTATTTTCACAACACAACTGTTCAGAAACATTTCTTTAGGGTTTCTTCCTACTTTTCAGAGCAATTGACTCCATAATCAGGGCAAAAACTACTTATTCCAAAAAATTATTTTAACAAAAGACCTGCAATACCCAGAGTGAAATGGAGTAGAGTAAGTCTGAACCTGAACACACTAAACTAATTGCTTTGGGTAGTCATTGGGATACTGGTTTATATCATAAAGTGTTCTGATTCATTTTCAGGAAACGTGGCTTATTTTTATGTTAATGTTTTTCTTTTCTCCAAAGAGGTTCTATGAATTATCCCAAATAGATTAATGTGCTGACCTTTGATCCCTAGAAACCAGAGGCTGGATTACAGCTGTGTACGCCTTGAGAAGCTTAACTTTTACCGTTCAGTTGAGATGTGAGCAGCAATGCTGAGAGCTGCCTGAACCTGACATTTTAAGGAAACAGCAAAATTAGCACAAGATTTTTCCAAGGCTATTTATACATCTTCTGAAATACAGAATAAGGCTGATCATTGCCTTTGAAGAGTATCCACAGAAGATGCAGATATCTGCTGTAGGAAAATAAAATCCTGCAGTCATTCTTTGGGCTTAGTGAAAGTAATTTTCTTATATGCACTCAACCCAGCAATATCTTTGCAGATGCTATTAGCAATTGCAAGTCATCTTTGCTTAATAGCCACACTAAGTTGGTGCTTTTTCAACAAAATAGGTTGTTTCTGTAAGACACCTTTTCCTCATTGATACTCAGCCATACATACATTGGTTAGCAAGGATTTTGTCTGGACAGTGTTTGGGAAAGAAGTAGGAAACCTAAATAGGAGGATTGCAGCTTATTGTAACTCAGCTGACGTAGACGTGGCAATTCCCCTTGCATTCACACAAGCTCTCTGGATCTTGGGCACAAATGCAAAGGGAAAAGAGTTCTTTTTTCTCTGGAGCAGAAAATAGTAGGTGGGTGAGCAGCCTATGGAAATTCAGAAAGAAATTAGGTAGAATTTAGCCATTGTAGTTTGAGAATGACAAACCACAGTACTTCTTGGGAAACAGGATAAGGAGGGTGGAAAGGAAGAAGTGATGGGTCTGGTACTTATATCTCCCAGGATTATGATCCAGCACAGAAGGTTTTAGACAAAAATTAAGATAAAACTTGACTGCTTATGAGCAAAATGTAAGAAAAAATATGTACAATTTTTGCTGCAAAGCTAGATATTATCAGCAATTTCTCTTGACAATTTGTTTTTAAAGTTTCCATTATATAGTACAGGCTTGTGAGCTCCTTTGATTCCAAAAAATTCTGAACTGCACGGGACTTTAATCCCACAGCCGAATGAAATCTCAGTAGTCAAAGCCTGTTCGAATTCTTTGCATCCCTGGAAAACATGAGATGAAAATTGTTACATCTAGTGTGTTGGTAAATGAGTAATTTCCAGTAAAATAAAAATTAGAACATGCTAGGTCTAAGACTCTTCTCATGGTATTTTCAACTTGTCTGAAACCAGGAAGTGTCAAAAGTCTTACAAGAAAATCTGTTCATAACATATTTGATTTATAGACTCCAAGAGGTTGGGCTGTATTGGGATAATAATTTCATTCTCTGGAAGGTGATCAAAACAAAACTTTCAAACGTTCTGAGGTTCACCTACTGCTGGAGGGTTGAGTGGTTGCCATGTCTGCCATATGCACTATATCAGAGTTATTCATCAGCTGTCTCCTTGATATATAGAGTTCATATGATACAGGGAGTTTTAGTCCACATTCATTTGTTTCATTTTACAGTACTAAATGTTCTTCAGGCATTACAACTAATTCCAAAGAAAAAATTACTTAAGAGTATCACTTAAAAGAAGTTGTACTTATCTTCAATTTCATGAAAAAACCCAAACTTCATTATTCACCTCTGGTTGCTATTGTATAATCATACAACAATGGCAACTACTGGTTTATTGAATGAAACATTTCTATCAAATAAAACTTCAGTAGTTTCTCATATTGTCTTTTGCTCACCATTAATGCTTGGTTGTGCATTATTTGCCACAGTGTTTGCTAACGCTGGAGAGTGAGAGCGATTCTACCTGCAGAAAAAACAACCTAAACCTGCCTTTCTATGAGGTGCTTATTCATGGATGACTCTGTATTACTGTAGTTAGAATTAAGTTATTTTTCTCCCAGATATATTACATAGAAGGAAGCCTGAAAAAGTGTTCTAGTTTTTCAAAAGCTAGGAATCCTTTTTTATGTGTATCTCATATCTAAGGTACAAGCTCATTATCTTATTCTTTGCATTGTGCTTTTTTTTTTTTTTTTTTTTTTGGAGGCATTTTCTCTCACAAAATAAATCTTTTACTTCATTTTTATTTTTAAAAATTTCAAATTAATATCAGGCTTGATGCAGAACTATAGGTGAGCAGCAAGCATGGTATAATTATCAGGAAAAACATGCTGACTGAAGAATTCAGTCATGGTTCACAGGGAGAACTAAACAAAGATTTTGTGGTGGGTTTCAGTGTCTTGCACCACAGCCAACTTGTATCCAACATGTGCTTTTTTAGCTAGGGATTTCACTTTTTCTACAGCTTACCTGAAACTGTAATGAGAACTTCATGTGAAATCTTTCTTTCAGGCTTGTGTGTATTATCAAACAGATCTGATGGTCTGCTCTATCAGAAATTAGAAAAATTATGCTTTGCAGACAACCAGGGGTCAATGCTGTACCTGTTGGTGGGAAGCTCAATGAATCTGTTATTCCACTGTCATACTAATTGCTGGCCAGAGATCTCAGTGTAAGAGAACAACTGATTGCACTGCAAAGCTCATCAGGCAGATGTGATGACGGTACCAAGGAAAGCTCTAAGTCTAAAAGACTAACTGGAAGTTGGAGTTAGAGCTTTTCTAAGTAAGCTGTGTGGCACATTGGCTGTGTGTACAGAAGGCTTCACAGAATAAACAGAGGCCCAGGAGCCCAGGACTTTGCTATCTTTTCAATGCAGCAGATTCACAGTATAATTGGTAAGTGATCAAAGTGATGTTTCAACAAATCGAAGTTAAGACAAAAATTGAGCTCTAAGCATCCCTAGATGTGATTTTGAACAGTAGCATAGCTTTGGGATTTGTTAGAATATAATTTATTTGCTTGCATGTTTGCTCTTAGAGGGGTGTCTTAAAAGGATTTTTTGGCTTTGTACTGTTCAGGCACCTCAAAGACATAAAACCTGAAACACTGTCTGTTGACTCCCTGTTGGGACAAACTTTTAATTGTCACGAATCACTAGAGCCTGTTCATAGAGCCACCAACTCTTATCCTGCTTGGAACCACAAAGGGAACAGAAAAGCATTGTGTTTGCCAGCCTCTTTCTTCTCAAACCTCTATCGAGGGTTTCCAAAGCAGTAAAGGGTAGTGAGGAGCAAGAGAAGTAGGAAGGGAGATCTTAGGTCTGAAGACATGATGCTTGCCTTTGTCTGTGTTAGAATTCAAATCCAAGTATTTCCTATTTGTACAGTCCTTCATTTGTTTTTTGGATCAGTAAAATATTTAATACATACAAACCCTTCCTTAAGCGTCTTTATTTTATGAATCAAATGTAAATAACCTTTGAAATGCATTCAGGTGATGGAAACTGTTTGTTTGGAAAAGGTAATTTTCCCAAACAGAGAGGAATAGGCAGTTCTTTCTAGCAAATCCTTTTAAATGCTGTGAGATATTATGGTCTAGATAGCTGGAGTGACCTCTCGTGGTCTTCACGGGAATTAAGGTAATGCACCTCCCCACTTCCTTACCCTCCTTTTAGCACAGAGAGATGAACAACACTGATTCTTACTGAAAAAGAGACTAGCAGCACAGCTCCATCAGGAGAGTGCAGGACAGATAAATGTTAAAGTGTAATTCACAATTTAATTATATCTGGAAAATATTATTTTAGCCCTTGAGTGTCACTCATCTGTTCTCAGTTGCTCCAGGAAATAAATGCTTTCCAAATACGGTAAGGTGGCTCCCTCCTAGCATGTCTCATCCCCTAACGTCTTCCTAAGCCACTGGAAACGTGAGCAGTCAACCCTTCACAAGGAATCAGTGGTGGTGTATGTAGCAGAAATATCTCTAACAGATGCCTGCAGTACCTTTCAATGTCATCTTGCTTTTATTTCCCCATTTCTGTGAGTCAGCTGGTTTTAGATAATAACAAGATGTTTCCATCAAAAGTTTACAGAATGGAAAAAACAGTGCAAATTTTCATTGCAGTAGCTTAATCTCAAGGATTATTTTGTTTTCTTTAAGATATGGGTTTTGGGTGTTTGTCTTTTTTTTTTTTTTTTTCTGGAGGGTTAGACAAGGAGGAAGGAGGTTAGGACTGTTGTTTTAGATGGCATATTTTTAGGTAATTTTTTTGCACCAGAATTAACTAAGCAAAGCAGACCAGATGTCCCCTGTCACTTCAGGTTGCCCTATGCCTGTACTGATCAGTTCATTAGATGCCCAGGAAAGTATTTATGATTTATATAGTCCATTACTTGGAGGGACAGCTGTTACACTAGGATCCCTCTGTCGCTTCTTCATGTAGCACCTACATTTCTCTAATTTTAAAAAATAGTCAAGATATATAATTTATGAAGTGTCTTATATTGTTAGATGTTGTATTTCCATATATATATATATATATATATATATTGAGTAGAGTAGAGGAGTATGAACCAAACTACAAATGTACACCCCCTATCCACTTCCCAAACACTACCCTCGAAGTCCAAACCCAGATTTAAGTTTCACACTTCGCCCATGATCATAAACTCCATACATCACTGAATAGAAAAATGCCCCTGCCAATCATAGTTCAAGAATAGAAAACCAGATCATGATCTTAATCAGTTTAGGCCTGTCTCTAATACTCATAGCTCTGCTAAATAGAGAAGACAATTACCAGTATCCTTCTCGGTGGTAGAGGATGAGGAAAAAAAGTCAATCATCTCTAGAGGCACAAGTATGTGTCTGTCTATTGAATGGCTTTGTATGCATTCTCCCTGCCATCTGTTATTTTAATCTTCCATATGAATATCACATATTATAGCAGCATCAGTGCAATTTTCAGTTTTTTTAAATTTCCATTTTCCCTTTTTTATTATTCTAGTGCTGACTCTCTTTTCACATATTTCTTCTTTAAGTTTCTTTTCCATGTGATTCTTCCCGTGGCTTTTGTAATATCTTAGAGTTTTTTTAAGAGATGAAGTTCAGCATCTGGATACTGAAAATGGATGGATATTTTGCTTAATAATGAAAAGATCAAATAATTTTTTCATTATTTATAGCTACAAGACCTATCCAACTATTTTCCAGATTTCAGTCACACATAGTCTATACTGGAAGAGTTCAATTATTTTTTCTCATTTCCATCTCCCACAAAAAGTAAGAAAGTGTCCTGAATTCTTTTGACAGTATTACAGTAGCTTTTGACATAGGAGTCCAGACATGTCAGATATCTCAGTGAAGAGAACAGGATGTGCTGTTCAGTGCAACACAGACTGTCTGTACTTACTGCCAAAGCCCATCTGAAGTTAGAACTGAAGTTTAAGAACTGAAGTTAACAGAATGTGTTATTTTAAGTGAGCAAGTTGTCTTAAAAATTCTCATCTCTTAAGCCAAATCCAGCTCTCAGGGTAAAAAAAAAAAAATCTGCCTTCCACTCTAAAACGAAAAGTTGCTTGACTGACATCTCTTTGAGCTTATTCATGTTCAACATGGTGTCCAACAGGCCAAAACCAAATTGAGGGGTTGTATGATGGCTGTTTTCTAGAGCTCTATGCAGAGTCAAAAGGTAGGACTATGAATTCCTCTTAGAAGGCATCAGAGGAACATTGGTTAAGAATATCTTTAGTTCGATATTTCTAGTATTGTTAATAAAACCTGCTTCTAGGAAGGTAGCAATTTCAGTCGGCAGTGCTCTCCTACAATCTGCTATTAACCAGGTAATTCAGGCCTCCTATATTATTTGAGATCTGGAATAAGGATAGTAGTAACAATTAAGACTCAATACATTTTTGCTATTAACGTTCCACTATAGATTACAGATGAAAGCACACATATGCATGGATGCATGAAATGTCTCTGTAGTTTATTTCAGTGGTTTTTTTCATTATTATTCTTACAAGCATAAATATTTACAATATTTATCTACCTGCTGAAATAGTCTCATTTCCATGCTTATTTAAATGGACTAACTTGGCTGCTAGTGGTGCTTATTTGTGGTGCTTACTTTTACAGTTGGGTAGAGCCTTCCAAGAATTTGCTAACTCAAAATGCAATCCAAATGCTTAGCATATAGATGAGAGAAGATATTTTAGGGTCATTGCTTTGCTATTACAAGTCATCCATTTCATGCCATGGCCCTATTTTTACTTCCCTCCTGCTTCTTCCATTTTCTTCACTACTGGGTGGGATTTTATGGTAGAAAATGCACCTTTGAACATCTTCACAGATTCCAATCACGGGTATTGGAAGCGATGAAAAGGAGAGAGAGAGAGGAATAAAAGCCAAGAAGGTATGTACCATACAACTGCTTGCCATCCACTGACCAATGCCCATCCCATGCCCCAGCATCAATTAGCACATTCTGGCCAACTCCCCCTCATTTATATATGGAGAATGATGCTCTATGGCATGGATTAGCCCTTTGGCCAGTTCAACCAGCTGTCCTGGCCATGCTGCCTCCCAGCTTCGTGTGCACCTCCTCACTGGCAGAGCATGGGAAACTGAGAAGTCTTTGACTTAGAGGGAGCACTGCTTAGCAACCATTAAAACATCAGTGTGTTATCAATATTTTTCTCCCACTAAATCCAAAGCCCAATACTGCACCAGCTACTGAGAAGAACATTAACTCTCTCCCAGCTGAAATCAGGTCAATTCTGCTTAAGTAAAATAATTTTGAACTCAGTATCTTTTACTCTTGTTGCTGTCTAAGCCAAGCACAATTAGTAGGTTTTGCAGGAATCACACCATGTATATACATGCAGGTAATTATCAATGCAAATGAAATGTTACTGTTTAAAACAGCAGTATAACAACTTAATTATGTTGAACTATTTGAAGACATACCTTTTGCATTGAGAGGGAATAAGCAGCAGTACCACAAGAATTTCCATTCTAAACATCCTTTGCCATTTCTTGCATTGTCAGACTTTCAAGGCCTGGTTCCTACCCCCTGCAGAAACTGCATTTTTAACTCTGAGCTGCCATGTATTACACATTTCCTCATTGTGAACTATTAGCAATTTCTAGTGGTCTGAGCTGCTGGAGATCTAATAAACCGTGATTCTATTTCCATTTTTGAGCTGACTGAATGAGTTTGCAGTTACCTTGCCTGTTTCTCCAACTATAAAATATTTCTGTCCTGTGCTAAGCAATTTAATATCTCCCAGTTTTAAAAGTAAGCAAGTAGAAAACTCCTAGTTCTCCACTGCTTTAGCAGTGCTTTAAGAAAAGTGTAAGCATACAATTTTTGTGGTTACAAAAACTTTGCCACTCTATTCTTTGTGTCTCTTTTAATACATCTGGTATCTCAAATTATGAAAACTGAGCATAAGGCTGAAATTAGGTTCTATTACCTCTGCTGGTATTCTGGTGAAATCCACTGAAGGTTAGAAAGATTTTTTAAAGTTTTAAATTTTTAAAAAATTTAAATTTATTCATCACTATTCTGTATTATAAATTATGAAGGTTAAAAGTTGAGTGCTTGCAAAAAAAACTTTAGAAATCTCTGGAGACATTATATTTAGTGGACTTTGAATCAACCATTCTATAACCAACAGAAGCTGTGCTTACTACTCTGTCTTCAGAGACAACCAGTAGAAATTTTAGTGGCTGTTTCTATTCCTACCATACAGACCAGAATTATGGTAGGAATAGAGAGTAAAACTTTTCAAGTTTTACTTATCTTTTTTTCTGCAATAAACCTAGGAAATTAATGACTCAAGAAAACGTGAAAATTTAAGTTATACTAGCATTAATGCAGTCCATAAAGCCTTACTTCCATCGTCTAGAACATTTTGCCTCTTTCTCTGTTCTCCTACTTTTTCTCCTGGCTTTCATTAGGGCTCCGTCTCTGCAAGTGCAGTGCTGTGAATCTAAAGGAGTGGGATGTCAAGCAAACTCCAGCAGCAACTGGAGAATCTGGAGTTCTGACCATGGCTGGCTGCGGCTTCTGGGTACACATCTAGGATGGTTCTGTAACTATCCTTGATCTTCAAACAGCTGATATGTTTGAGATCAGGACTCTGTAGAGTTATATTCTGAAAGGCAAGAGAGAAGACAAATGTACAGAGGGGTGGCTACTCCTCTGTCACAGCGAGGTGCTGTACCTACAGGTGCCCATCCTCTTCTGAAAGTGCATCTCTACCTCCTCTCTTCATCCCCACAGTAACTGGAAATGTGGCATGTCAGATCCCATTAGGCAGCCTTTGAACTTGGGGGCAAACTTTTTTTTCACTTTGTTTTTTTAAAGCCAGAAACATTTTTCATTTATAATAAAGTCAGCCATAGAAATTAAGCCATTGCGGAAACAGCCTTGCTCCCACTGGAATTAATGGCAATAATCCATCTGCTAAAAGGTCTGTCTAGAAAAATTCACAGCTGCAAGAAAACCTGAGTATGATCAGACTTTGTTGTCCCCTTTTTTCCCAATGATTTTCATTTCCTTTCTTTGCCAAAGAAACAAAAAGCAGTAAGCAGCTGGATGGACAGATAGACACTTGACTGAAGTCAAACTTACTTAACTAGATTAAGTGGTAATCTTTTAAGTGTATTGCTAAACATACCACAATAAGATTTGAAATGGCTCTGAAGTGCAAAAAGCTGATGAGATGTGGTAACAGCACACCTCAAAATGTTTCTAAGTGAACCTAAGACTTAAAAATGTTGCTTTCATCTTACTGGAGAGTGCATGAAATCTCAAAAGGTTTAAAGCTTTCTGCTTACTAAATCGTTCCTCTTTTCTTTTAACGGAAGGCTTTTAATACTAGAAATATTTGACCTTAATGAAGATATTACTGCTTCTTCAGAGCAAATAGAAGTTAAAATACCTCTAATCTACATTAAATAAAACACTTCAGACTGAATCTTTTCTGAGCTTCCAACACAAAAAAATTTGCATTTAACTTGCTATATTTTTCTCAGTTTGTGTTACTGAAAGCTTCTCCTAGGCATGAAAATCAGCCAAAGGAGAGAAAAATTTTCCTAGAAACGCTATATCACTTTTAAACGTAATTTCTCTTTTTTTGTGAACATTTCTGGTTTTTGCCTGCCTTTAATGACATATCAACTGTCATTGAAATGTATACAGGTTCAAACTACCTGCCAATATGAATTAGAAAAAATTATATGAACATCACTGATGTTTAGATGTCAAGGCTGCTTCTGATACTTCAGTAGAAAAATTTGACTTCAGTAAATCAGCCTCACACAAATGAAAAAGAATAAAATTCAAAGACCTCTCTATTATGATTTTTGTTTCTATGCCATCCATAGTGTTTATTCACTCAGCTGTTTTTCACTCAGCTCCCTAACTCCATCAGATTCCACTCCATTCCTGGATCTAGAGGATGCCTACCTTCTGTTTTGTCTAGAAGTCTCTAGGTGGCTGTAGTGTATAGGCTGATAGACTGAAGGACACACTGAGCTATATTCACCTAGTATTTATTACCTATCATCCCTGATTTTATCCCTAAGGACATACCTTAAGAAACACACATTTTAGAAAAGGTTGAAGAAGAAAAGATTTTTGGAATTACCATCATTTCTTTATTACCTTGTGAAGAGCGGAAAGAAATATTTTATCCCACTTTTACTTGTCTTTATAGTGAAGGTATAATAAAATCTACCTACAGACAGCATCAGTGATTTGTTCATTCACCTGGTGATCTGAGGAATGAGGCAGGAATTCTTGCCCCTATTTTTCACCTTCTGTGGCAACCTCCAATCCAGACAAGCCAAGTGAGCTGCAGCACCTCAGCATAAATTCCAGCCCTCCAGCCAAAAGCCATTTTCCTTGACAGCCTAAGCAGAAGCACCACAGTGAGCTGAGCACTCTCCCTTCTGCTGCCTGAACTATGGAAATCTAAATGCTGCTGAGGATGTCCACAAGTCAAATTCATAAGAACTCATCAGTTCACTAATGTCCTAAGTCTCATGGTTGCCCATTTGCACTGAACATGCCCCTTCTTTTTCCTTCCATTTTTAATCTTTTCTTCACCATAGTGAAGGACCTCAAAGTCTTAGCAGTCTAATGACAGGGATGTCCAGAGTGAACAAAGGATAAATCATCCCTTTTATTATCCAAGCAATTATCTGAACAATTCTATTAATATTCCAGGACTGCTGCCCTTATTGCTGTTGTAAATCAGAAAAAAAAATGGGAGATAGAGATCATGCCCTGAGGTATTTTTACAATATGATACTCTCAAAAAAAAAAAAAAAAAAAAAAATTGAAATAGTGTCCACAAACTTCAAGCCCAGAACACATTCCAGCTCCTTCTCTTTGGTGGAATTATTTGCCTTTAAAATCATAAGTCTGCTCATTATTGCAAGGTACTACAGGCTGCTACAGGGTCAACTTTGAGGATTTGAAATTCTGCCAGCAACTTGTAGAGGACTTTATTTTATTTAGTAAATTAGCAACAGAAGACCAAACATTCCTAGTGAAGTCAGAAATTATATATGAGAAATCCAGTATATCCAGTCATGTAGACATAGGTCTGATTTCCCTACAGTTTGTGCTGCAGGAGCATATCCCAAGTTACCTTTAAATTTCATTTTTATAGCAGTCAAGTTGTTACTCAGGCTCCATCAGGACTACTTACTGTTCAAAAAAAAAGGAAGAAAATTTTTTCCCATTTGTGTTACAAATTCATTTTTTCATACCAATTCCAGTGTGACACAATCAAGTGTCTTAAGGAAAAATCAGAATTAATACTGTATTAATGCGGAAGCCTCTAGAATAATTCCAGAGAGATTTCTGGGGTGAGATAATTGTAGGCAATGAAACCTAGCAAAGACAGAGCAAAAGAGCCTTTAGAGATCAAATCATTGGAAACTAGGCTGTTTGACAAGGAAATGGGGTCTGTAGTTCTTGCCTCATCATTATCTGGCTGTGAAACCTTAGGGCAAGTCTTATGCAGAGTATTCCATGTTTGGGAGCAGAAGCTGAATCCAGAACCCTGGGTTGTGCCCCAGTACAGGAATGGTGCCCTGAGTGGGGCACAGGTACAGATACACTGAGCAGGCAGCAAACCTGCCTAGAGAGAAGGGAGAGTTGATTCTATCAGTGGTGAGAACTGATCCTAGATTGTCTAAACATTAGACAAGGGCTGTACTTATTAAACTTATTTTTGTGAAGAAATAAACGATGCTACACTCTGTTGAAATGTCTTTTACAAAAGAGCCTTTCAGAAATTACAGGTTAAAAATTAAGAAGCTGTGCCAATTAACCAGCAGCTCATAAAGATTTTGATCCTGTTTACTTGATTTTCACTTAACACTTCCTTGTGTTGTCAAAATGCTATTCTGCACTAGGTCTTTATCTTCCCTACATACTCCCATCTGTAAAATGTGAAAAAATGTCCCAGGTGAAAGTTAAGAGGTTATATTCATGTTTGTAAATTACCTCAAGACCCTCTTCCTGATATGAACCCCAGGATTTTTTTATGTTTTTATTTTGCAGGGGAAATTCACATTCCTGTCTTAGGAAAATGAGGGATAAAATTCCCGTGGATTTTAATTGTGTTGTTATTTGAACCCACATTTCTGTTATCCAGAATCATAAAGTATGGTATCATTTTACATTTGTTGTTGATAAGGCTGAAGTCTTTTTTGTAAGTTTCAGAAGCAGTCTTTCGGAATATAGACTGAAGCATATCTTCCAATGTCTGTTGTCTAAATCAATAAAATCTTCACTTGGGGAAGTACTTATATGCTCCCTACATACCATTTGGAAGCCTTCATTTGGAAAGAACTGTCATGTTTCTCTGGCCTGAAAGCATTGTCAGGATAAAATAGCTAAAATATACCCCTTCTTTAACCAGGCCAGAGCAGTGCCCCTTCTTATCTAGGAATGTGGTTATGTCTAATAAAGCAATTCAATAAGAACTGATTAAATTTAGTTTGTCAGCTTAATAGAGTTATGGTTCTTTGCATGTTTGAGTACAGTAGATGTGTGTAGATACAATTGAGAGGAAACCTCCATTTTAGACAGGAAGTGCAAAAAAAGGATTCATATGTAAGTATGAATATGCAGTAAATTACAGCGTGAACATTCAGGAAAATGCCTGTTTACTGTCATATCAATGCAATATAACTGAAATCAAGAAAATCTTAAGGTAGTTTGAAATGGCATGGGAAGCATATGTTTTAAGGAAAACATATTATGTTTTCCTTAAACTGGAAAGCATGATATGAGCAGTCATCTTTTATCAGATAGAAAGAAAAGAAAATGCATTCTGCTTTAATTCACTCACTTTATATTTGTTTTAATAGGGTACTACCAAAATGTAACCTGAATGATGTGCATCATTAGAAAAATGGTAATATTTTACAGTCATCTGGATTGTTTGATTTGGAATGGATTCAAAGACTCTGGGAACTGCACTTCTCCTGAAATTTTTGAGTTTAGACACTACCAAGCACAGATGAACTACAGTTGAATTAACTGAGCTTCGGGTTTTGCGTTATTTGCAGAGACCGTACTCCTTTGACCCTGCAGTCCTGTATTATTTATTTATACAATGGCAAAATGTGGCTTTGAGATCAAATAACAGAGTTCTTTCTACCCCAGTAAATTCACAGTCTAGGCTGAGTATTACTTCACATTCCGCAGTCTCACTGCTGACCAATTCCACAACAGTTTTAGTGAAGAATGCTTTTATTCTAAAATGACTCCACTTCTGAGTTCACATGCACATGCTTCCCTAGAATTAAGAATAGAGAAAATATTTTAATGCTGGGATTTAACTTGGGAATTTTGGAGGGAAACTGTTACTTTCCTCAGAAAGTTAGTAAATCTCATAGAGCAGGTGTAAGGTCCAAGGCCAGTACCATACAAAAAAGGAGAAATGCATGGAGGGAAACTATAAGAATAAATTCTCTCTTGCTGCCTGTGGTGTTTTTTGCCACTTTCTGGGCTGTTAAACAATTTTCACAGTTTCTGTGTCAGAGTTACGGCTATCGAATCAGGATGTGTGTGTGTGTGGTGTGTGAAAATTAAGTTGTGAAATGAGAGCAACCACAACTGGTCAAGTACAGACCTGTTTAGTAAAGGTAGTTGTTAGTTTATTACAAAATGAGGTTTCTGTTGTACGGATTACACTAGTAATCATCATTGAATAAGGAAGCTTTAAAAACTGGCAGTTTATGCACAGATACCTTGGGAAAGAAACAATCTATCATATAAAAAGCAGTGGATTTTACAAAAGCTGTATTATACTTCCTACATTTTGTACCTGAATTGTGTGCATCCAGGTAGTATTAGGATTTCTGTAAAGGTGACCAAGGTAATTTAGGAACCTTTCAGGTTTTAATTTTTTAAACTTTTGTCTGAAGTCAGAGTGTAGTAGCTTGCATTTTAAAGTGGAAGCTGAGATTCCCTCATGTTGAGATAGTGCTCTAAAAAAGATAGATGTTGCAAGAAAAACTTGAGGAATCTGGAAATACCACCTACACTTGACAGAATTTCTTATAATTGCCTATTTATGGCTTGATAGTAAATATGTCTATTCACAAGGATCCATACTGTATTGTCTAGAAGACCTGATAATGCTCACAGTTTCTGCCATGAGAAGGTGTTCTGAAAATTGCACCAAAGTCTGATTATAAAATTTGTTCTTAGTCTGTTTCTACTGGAGGTTACATAAGAAACTTAAAATTGTGCTCTGTTAAATTGAGATGTATGGTCTGTGTGTTAATCTAAACAAATTAGAAACTTTTGCAGTTTTATCTTGTAGCTGGACCAGATTAAAAAAAAAAAAAAGTTATTTGTGCTAAAAGGAAGTAAAATATTTCACCTATCATGTCTGCATTACTGCTGGTGGGTAAAATATTTGCAGGGACAGAGGAATTCCTTAGTGAATTGGAGGAAATATTTTTAAGCCTGTTCTTCCTAAGTATTAAATAGTTTTAGATTGATCAATAGATAATTTTAATTCAGTCCTCACCACATAAAATTATTAGTGTTGTTACTGGAGCTGTTTTCCACTCTTGATGTTAATTAGTCTAATTAGTGGTTAGCAGTTGATGTAGGCCCTCGATCACTTTCAAATGTCTCTTTAGACAGGTGCCAGTTACACTCAGATTTTCTCATGGCCAGAAGGGGACTCGGCTGTGGCGATGGGCTGAAACATAACCCTCGGATTTGCCACCAAACTGGAGCAGCCACTGTCAGTAAATAGAGCCCAGGTTTGCCACCCACTCATTCCAGCCTCTTCTGTCAGAAGCCATTTGCTGGCCATTGATACGCCCAAATATCTTATCTCTTCTTTCACCAGCTAGGTGGTCGGGGGTGTTCTTCCCCTCAGGGGAAATGTACCTGTTAAGGCAATATTTCTTTTGGCTCGCATTCTAAGCCATAGGCAGGGGGATTAGAAATTCAGCTTTTAATTGTGCTTGTTTTTTTCTCTTGTGTATGGCACCTCTTGCGATATGAAATTGAAAGTTGAATTAAAGCCTATTTTTGATTCCTGACCAACCTTTCTGGTCAGAAAGGCACCTTGCATAAGACAATGAGTGTGCTTATCAGCCAGTGCAGGCTTTGGCAGCTGTGTAGCGTAGGCAAATATTGAGTAATTTCAAAGCAATCCAGGCTTCACCTTCTAGAGAAGAACAGTAAGACCTGTTTTGTGTTTTGTAGAAAACACAAAGAATTATTTAGCAATGTTCATTTATTTATCAACTGCAAATCTTTAAAGTTTTGACAGATTAATAACTTCCTTCAGGAGTTTTAAATAAACATGATGTATTAACAAACAGACCAAGAGCCTACTTAAATTATACAAACATATAAAGCAGGCTGCCTTGTCTAATGAAAACCTGATAAGAAAAATATCTTTTAAAAAAAAGATTGTGTCTCAATTTCCAAGGAAATAATTTATCTTTATATATCCACTGGAATAACAGATGAATGGAGTCAGTCAGAGTTTAAATAAACTCCAATTATGCTCTGCCTGATAATTCGATTTTATCAACACTGTATATATTTACTTATAGCTTCCATTATTTAATATTATAAATATGGTGTGTTTCGACAAAATAGGATTTGGTTTGTCCTTTTTAATTTCAACATAACTTCTGTAGATTAATATAATGAGGAAGAAATATGCCATGCAGAGGGGTTTGGAAGTGTAGCTTCAACAAACCTTATTAGTATTGTAGCTTTGCTAGAGTCTCAGCATCAGAGGTTGTGTATTTATGTAAGCTTAATTGATGTTTAAGAACAAGCTGATTTATCCAGCCATAGTCGCTTATTTCAGTACCTGTGCAAAACTGGTATAGGTTTTGGGCCAGGTGGCCCAATTCTCCACAGCAAAGGTTGTTGTTTAGACATATTTACTGATGATTTTCAACTCTGATTTTCCAGACACAGAGACAGGGCTGAAAGACCCCCTTGCACGTGTTTCTCTATTGACAGAGTAGCAGGGCGAGCAAAACGTCACCACCATTAAACTGCCATTGTAAATCTTCCAAGCTTGTGCTCTGCACATGGAGGCTTCACCTAGCAAGTGGCTCAGCATTTGTTGGGGTAGAATGAGCAGCAAACTCTCAATTATGCCTTCAGTTTAAAACCTCTGAAACAGCTCTGCAGTGCAGGAGGGCAAGACATGGCTGTGAGGCAGCCTGGGGTGCCAGCTGTGCCTGGCACAGCTCCCCGGTGTGCTTTGCAGGTCACCCCAGTCCCAGCTCGTGTTCCTGCTGGGACGCTGCAGGAGCCCAGTCCCAGCCGCGCGGCCCCAGCAATCTCTGCACTCTGCAGGGCGTGTAGCTCGGGGTTTATTGGCACTGCTCGGTTTGCACTGATCATACAAAACGTAATAGTGGAACGGATTTATAAACATCCTTTAAGGAATATTATTGCATTTTGAAATGTCTTAACAGGTTTAAGAGGTGTGTTGCATAGGAGCAGAAATAGAAGGTGCAAACCAAAGGAACAAACAATACCCCACAAAGGCAGTGCTAAGGAAAAGCCAGTGTCAGGAAATATATGGACCAGTTTGTACAAGTAGAAAAATACAAATGATTCAAGGGGATCCCAAGGGTCAGACAGCAGAATAAAATATCTTTTATTTATCAGAATTATTTATTTATCAGAATCAGTTTATCACTTTAATAAAATATTTTTTCTGTATTTCTTGAGTAAGTCTGCAACAAAAATATCAGGTAATACTTGTTTGTGGTAGATATTGCATTTTGACAATGCCAAGATTGAATACTTTATAGGAAGTTATATATTTCTAATATTGAATTGCTTTTGAAAATTAGATGATAATTTTTTTTCTTAAATATAGAAGTTTCTTCTCTTCCGTAGCTACCGTCATAAATCAGCTACCAAAAAAATTCTTAGCTTAGCCGAGACCTTTTATATTATGAGAGCTTTGTTGTAGAAATATTGGAATGCTATACCTTTAAAATATATTTTTCAGACAATCAGTAAAACTCCATGCAATTCATTTTATGCTGAATTCATAGTTCTGCTGTTTAAGTAGTCACATTATGTTTACATCAATATTATGGAAGTGACATGAAGGAAGTGAACATTTCATTCTTTAAAATTATTGCATTAAAAGTATAGAAGATACAGAAATAGTTCTTGTGAGGCTTGAAGTAATAGCCTAAGTACGGTGTAATTTTGTTACCAGCATTAACTTGAATAATGTTTGATTTAAGTCGAATAGCTCTGATTTTTTTTCTATAGTCAAGACAGCCTGCTTCTATTTTCATTCAATCTGTTTCATGGGGATGCCTTATTTCTTTTGAAAAAAAGGAATTGAAAATTAGAGGGACTGAAGGATTTTTAATTACTTAAATAGTCCTTACAATGGAAAGCCTTCAACAATTTCTTCCTTTTTTTAAGAAACTGTACCTTTTATCACTCAACTATAGTGTTTATTTTGGTTTGTATGTTTCATTTTGGAACAGACTGTGTCATTCTGGGGAGAATTAGCTGAGATATCGGAATAACAGGCTGGTTGCCAGACTGGACCAAAAGTTCTGCAGGGAGAAGTGGGAGAAAAGGCAGGCATGCCTATCCTACACAAAAATTAACACATCAACAAGGAGCTTAGAGGAGTGAGAAATTTCAGAGACATGACAAAACACACTTACATCAAGGGGTTTTTTAGCTGTGCGCTTCCTTTTCAGAGTCTCTGTGGCTTATTTTGTCTGTTGCTCTTTCTATTAGATTTGTCACTTAAAATTCTCTCCAAATGGAATTTCATGAAATCCCAGAAGGCAAGAAGATTGGTAAACCTGCTCTAACTGCTCTAACAATATCATGAAACAGGGTTTGAATTACCAATACACCCGGGAATTCTAATGCAATTATGAGTGTTTACTTACACCATGTGTTTCTCACTGAGCCTCGGCTGTATCAGGAGAAACCAAAGGGAGCTAATGTTTTATAGATGGTAAGACTCTGTTTGTTTTCAGTAGGGCTAAGTCTCCCAAAGCACTCAGACACACTAATTAAAGTAAACTGCAGAGGCCCATAATAAAATATATGTGTTTGGAGACTGTGAGATGAACTCCACTGGCTTATTAAAAGTCAAAAGAAAAATATACATTATTTATGACTTCAAAGGGACACATTGTGAGCTCCAGTTTATTTAAAGGATTAACTAAGCATTGGTTATTGGTGACCATCTGAACAGCTTTCCTTTCACAGTTCATTAGTTATGTCATATATGTGGGAAGTCATAATTTGGGTTTAGATCAAATATTATTAATCAACTAAATTATGGAGGGTACACCAACAATATTAAATGTAATCTTTAGGAAAATAACACCTCACAAATCCACTTTTCTCCAGTTGCCCAATTACATTTCAATACATAAACAAAAATCCAACAGATGTATGGCAAGTCTTATAGAGCTGCTGATCTCTGGAGTGGTTTGTTTTTTTTTTGGCAATAAATACAACACATTAAAAATATCAAATGGAATTGGAAAGGAAGCACTTTGTAGGCCATCAAGGTCTTTGGGCTATACCAGAAGTATAAATTCACTTACTGTGAGTCCTGTCGTAATTTACCTAAAATATTTAGTTTTTTAAAAAATTACCAGGTATGTGGGAATGAGGGGGACTGCAGGGTTTCCAGTGAAAAGAGCACTGGGACACAGTATTTTCTTTCCCATTTTTTTCAGTGTATCTTTTTTCTCATTTTTCTAATAATTCTACTTACCCACTTTCACTTATGACTTAAAAGCTGTATGGAAAACATGTGGCCAAGCAAAGACAAGCAGGAGTACCCCCACACACACACACTCATGAGCCTGGGAAGTGAGATATTTTTATTATGTTCTTTTGTCTTTCTGTCTTTGATGATATGGTTAATGCAACTCAGATTTTAAGGGAGGAGAAATGAAAAGATTCAGTAATAGAGTAATATTTGATTTGCTTAAATCAAATATTTCAATAAATGTTGCATGGGCAGTTAGGTATGTAGAGTTTGTTGATCATTTAATTAAATTGTCTCTTTAAAAGTGTTGAAGTTGGTAGGGTTTTTTTAAATATAGTTGTTTAAATAACAAACTCAATTAAGTCAAGGTTACAAAAACACTTATTCATGTGCTAAGTATTTCATTCAAAGTAGTTTTTTAGGGCTATTTGTATTTTCACTGACATGACTTAGGAGAGCAAATGAAAATTTCAGTCCCTTTTGTTTTAAATATGATGGGCTGAGGTAGGTCTTTTTAATATTGTATTGTCATCTTTGTATCAACTAAACAAATATGCCAGCATTGGTACTGCCTCAAGCTTGTAGCTCTGTTTTTTCTAATATAAACACTGGGAGTAAGAAGAATGGAGGCAACATGCTCTACAGCCCAAATCATCATCATTCTGCCGTTCCACCACTGAACACTGAAATCCTAAAATTGAGGGAGACTTAGCTATCCTTCGTATTTTTCACTTGGTGGATCAACAAGCAGTCTATGTTTCTGCAAATAACATCACCTATAAAATAAAATATTCAGCAGTGGAGGTCTGTTTATTGCTGCTTTCAATTTAGTCCTTTTTGCCCAAGCTACCAACAGGCAGTGAAAGTCAATTTAGAAATAAATTCTAAAATAGCAAAGCTTTGCCAAAATGTGTACAAAACTTATATCCTGATGAACAACAGAATTCACAAATATAAGTATCGTTATATATTGTATATTATATATATTTGAATATTTAATATAATTGAAGTTATATTTATAAATATTAAAAAACTCTTCCAAAGGTCATGCACCTTACCCATTTTACAATTACAGATGAGAGGAAGAACACCTTACAGTGCTGGTTCTTACCTTTTCTGTTTCTGTGATGTCTGTCCTCACAGTCTTTCCCAGTCAGCTGACATAACTGATAAATGCCTGAGATTTCCCCAGGCATTTATCAACCTGGGAAGTGAAGATGATCATGAGTCTATATCCCACATCAGGCAGTCATGGGTGAGTAACCATTTCATAAGACAAAACTTACATGCCTTGAGTGAGGTATGCCTGACACTTCAGTGCTCCTTCCCAGATGATCCTTCCCAGGCTTGTAGGGAGATCTGGATTTCTTGCCAAATGTCTTCTCTTTCTTATGCATCATACATAAACAAATGGTCTCTCCATTTTCTCCAGGGCTATATTTTTATGAAATCTTTAGATTTATATGTCCTGTAAAAGCAAGGCTTTGTTTTAGAAACTGACCTACATTTAGAAGAAAGAAAGGAGGATAAATTCCTTTAAAGGTTTGAAGCTGAAATGCAGTAATTTTTTTTTTTTAAAGTTTTTTGCAGATGAGGGTTGCTCTGTTTTATTCAACTGTTTGGGGAAAAATTATGGTTTAACATAAGGTGGTAATTTATCTCTGCCAGTAAACATAAGATGGCAATTTATCTCAGCCAGTAAACCTAAAGCTTCATCTTTAACATAATTCTATCATTCGTATTTTCTTCAGCATGAAACAGAATTTTGGAGGTTGGACAAAGACATCTTTCAAAATATTATGCCAGTTCTTCATCCTCTGCTAAGGATTAGTATACAATTGAAATTATTGTGCTCTTTCCTCCTTTATAGCACTCTATGGTGCAAATTACAGGAAAAGCAATACTAGTAAATCTATAAAGTAATTAATTTAAAACAAACAACATTTCACAGGAAACTTGATTTTGTGGACCTCTGTGAAAAATAATTTGTTCAAGTTAAACCTCGACTTCAGAGTAACACTGTATATATTTTGAATTAAAGCAATTGACTTGCTAGGAAGACTAGAATAAAAGAAAACTGATTCTGATATGCAATATTTTATCACCTAATTGTGTATAATTTACAAAGACAAAACGTAAAATTATGAACACTTAATCTTGAAATGATCATTGAACTTAGAAACGACAGTACATTTCAGAAGGTGGCTTTCAACAGATTAATGAGTGCTCCTGCTGTTTTCTATATCTGTAGCCTAATTTGTCTGAGGATGGGTTGTCTTTGAAGTCAGGTTTAATTTATTACCTATGAGTCCTTTAATAGATGTCTCCACAGCAGATATGCTTACATGGAAAATCTTACACTAAACAGGTTCACACCTTACAAATAGAAAAAATGCATTATAGGCATCCCTGTCATAAAATTGGTAACTGCAGTGTTATGAGGTTTGTTTTCTGACTTCCTTGATAGTATGCACACACAGATGATCAAGGTCAATAGCTAATACAAGTTTCTTAAACTGTTAATTGATCATTAAATTGCAATGAAAGTAATCCAATTTGATGTCTTTGTGCATTTGACTTTATGCTTCCCTTTTTGCATCAAGTAGTATAAGCATAGCAAATTCCATTGGCTGAAAATTTTACCTTTTTGTTTGGGATTTTTTTTACAATGTTGCAATGCATATTTTCCTGCTAGTTTTTACTTTATTTTTGTTATGGACTATAGTAGCTATGTGAAAGATGTTTAGTAGGAGAAGGTTATTTCAGACAAAATTATGTTGACTTAGGAATTTTTTTACTGGTTTAAGGACAAAATGTGGCTTTCCTTTGAATATATAATATAAAAATACTCTTAGAATTGCTGAGTGATTAAATGAATGTGAGCTTTTTAGATTTAAGCAACTGTAGAATGGTCAAACACAGAGAGGAAAAAATGGTGCTCTTGGGTTCAGCACCTAAGTTGCTGTGAATAGATGCTGTTCAGTGTGTAGAATAATGATTCAACTACATAAAATCCTTTTTCATCTATTGGAGACAAAGGAAAAAATTAGTGCTAAATAGCACATTTTTTACCTATTATGCCCTCAAATTAGAAATTAAGCTTTTGTTTATAAGTAAGGTATTATTACAAGTGATAATGTGTAATGATAATTGCTGCTCATGTATGCTATATATATGTCAGTAGAACAACATCTGAGCTAATGTCAGGAAATTTGCACTGATCACAGAAACCAAAAAGGAAAAAGTGGTCTTAAGATACAACACTAAAATGAAGATTAAGAATGCTTTCCAAGCTATTATTCACTCTAGATTATTTTATCAGGAAGCTCAATTATAGAACCCAGCAGGAGTCTGATTGTAAAGTAGAAAACCTGACTCCACAAAGACACATGGGCAAGCAGGCAGCAGAAAAGAGTAAAGCTTATTTGCTTTCCAAATCCAGGAGTAACTGGGAGTATGTAACTATACTCTCACAACAGAGCAAGCCCTCTGCTGAATCAGTATCTGAAGCCACTTATGCAAACAGAATCTGGCAGAATAGCCCAGCCATGAGAAGTGAAGATTAGCAGAGGTGAGCAACTTTGCCCCTTTCTGCTCTGAGAGCTGGCCTGACATGGGAGTACAATTTAGGGAAAGTGAGATTTGGGCAAGATGTGTCATAGTGGAGCCTGGAAGACTGACTGTTTTATACTTTCTGGGTTACTATTTCCTGTTTGTACAAATATGTTTATCTATTGAGTTCTCACATGTTTATTTGGAGAATGTTTTTTTACCCTTTTCTTTTGTGCAATACCTTATGAAAGAGCTTTTGAGTAATTGGAAATCAGAAAAGAAACAAATTGACTACACGTTACTAGTTTATTTTTGAAGACCAGAATTAAAAACATTTCTTTACTTCAGAGCCCAAGTAGCAGAGGTAAGCAGTGGCATCTTGACATAAAGTCTGGCTTACTTCAAATGTGTGCTTATAGATCCCACTCAGGTGAGAAACTTTACTATTGACATCACTGTAAAACATCAGTGACATTCCTGTCTAAAACAACATCAAAATTTTCAGCTATTTAGGATTTATGCAGGCAAACCTTATCCTTCTAAAGAATACTCAGTAAATACACAAATAGAAATGTGTTTATTTTCCTTAGAGTAAGTCAAAATATGAATAGGAATCTATGTCATCTTTGAAGACAAAGCTGCAAGTACAGGAGTGCCTTCTGGCAATTAATAGTAATGTTTCTTACAGAAATAATCAAAGTATTGAGTACTTTTTATTCCTAAAAATAATAAAAAAATCAAGCATTTGCAGCTTCTTGAAAAACTGATATTTTAAAATAATAAGCACTTTAGGCCTCTGAAATTAATAAGCACTAAAGGCCTTTAAAATAATAAGCACGAGCTTTGGAGTACAGAAGAGTTCAGTCTGGGCAGAAGAGGCTGGCATATCTGGAAAGCATTATCTTGTGTACCTGGTATAGTTTCTACCACAGTTACATGAAGGAATAGTGTTGTGTTCCTGGCATCTGGTGCTGGATACTTCTGGGACAACCAGCATTGCTTGGGGCATGAAAAACGCTCTGCCACTCTGTGTGTCCTGTGCCTGTACTTATCACAACACATACATTGTCAAGTCCTGCTGGATTCCCTGTTGTGCATCCTGCTCAGAGAAGTCTGTTTAGCCAGACAAAGGCTGTTGTGGCAGATGCTTTGGTTTTATTTCTATATTAGAAAATTCTACCATTTTCCTAGATAATTTTGATCTTAGATAGTTGTTGAACTCTCTAATGATTTTCACCTTGCAGATTCATTACATAACTTTCTAGTTATTCTCTCTAATTTTTCCACTAATAAGAATGTAAATTGGTTTACTTATCTCCAATGGATTAATACCTCTACAATATTCCTGGAAGAGGGATTGCTAACTTTGTTGAATTTGTTTTCTTTATCATTAATGATAAACTATTTCTTTAAATATCACAGTTTTTTGGTCATTGGTTTGCTGAAGGTTATTACTTATAGGAGGTATGTTGCCAGCTAAAATCTAAATATTTTGGCGTTGTGCTTAAGCTTTGATATTTCTGTGTTGTATCCATCTACATCTTCTCTAACAATAAGGTCAATGGCAATGCCAAACAGGAGGAGTGAGAGACTGCATCCTGATTAATTCCTAATTTTGCATTCTGGGATCGTTGTGTTCCAATAGAACAGGGTGAATAATTCATTGTGAACAATTGACCACTGTTTGCCTGTTTTTCTAAATGGTCCATGAGCTGATCGTCTTTCAACAAAACCATTTCTTTGCATTCGCTCCACACCATTTCTTCATGCTCCCTGTTCTCTAAATCAGAGATTCTCAGCATCACTGCTGCCATCTCCCTTCAGAAATAGTTTTATTTACTCTACTTCCTTTCCAGATGCATGTGCCATGTACACTCCCCGCCCCTCCCACTATGATTCACAAACACTCAGTAATTAAAAATTATCCTTGAAAAAGTGAGAATAAATGAGCTATAATGGTGTATCAAATGCACTGCCAGGTCTAACAAGACCATGTGTCAGTTGTCTTTTGACATCCTTAGAAGATCCTAAAAATATCCATCAGTACCAACTTGTCATGATTATGTTCATTACCTTTCTCTTCTGTGAGATTATTCTGTCACTTAATTTTGAGTCAAATATATTTTTCCCTATATACCATCCCAATGAACACAGGATGCAATGTTGTACTTGGTTTTAGAGATCAAAATGACACTTTGCCACAGAAATATTGGCATCTGTATTTCCTTAGAGCTGGCTACAGACCTCTATTATCTATTGAAAAAGCTGATATCGTTTAAAGAAAATCTAAATATTCATTTAGTGTGTTTGAAACTTGACATACAAAAAAGATGTGATTTTGTTATTTTCTTCACTGGTTAAATGACCAAAAGCATTAGAACTCTCTGTAAAAACAATATTTTTGGGGGAACCATGTCACTATGAGCAGTATATTTTTTTAGACCAATTACAGAGATTAGTTTTAGAATATATAAGCTGCAGTAGAAATTTTCCTCTTTTAATTACAATTCTTCTAGTCAATGCAAAACCATTCCACAACTTATAGTGAATTTATTTCTGTGTCTCTTTATCCTGTCTCTATCACTACTAGGACCAGGGCTAGGAAAAAAAATATATGTGTGTGTGTGTATATATATATATATATATATATATATATATATATATATATATATATATATATATAAAAAATGATGTATATAAAACTGAGAATTGTAGTTTCCTCCACTAGAAAGACCTTTTTCCCACTCAGTCCTAAGCATATCCTTCTTCCCCAACCTAGGTAAAATTCAGTGGTCTTTTAGTCTTTTGGGATCGAGGAGACCTAAATTTCATCCAGTCTTGCAGTTGTTAGAGCTGTTTCTAGTGTTTGACTGGGTAACAACTAAAATACACAGCCTGTTTTCTTTCAATGTTTATCTCTGTAAATTCATACCTTACTAGTCAGCCCAGCTATTCAGTGATTTAGAGGAAGCAGCCTTTCCTCATGTCACCATGGATTATAATCCTTAGCATGTAGTAAAACCAAATAATACATATTTCTCTGCATCCATGAAATATTTTGAGTGAGGCTACTTTGTTTGAGGTCACTGGGGGAAAAAAGCCCTAAGAGCTGTTCCTGGACAGTGACAGGAAAAGTTCACAGGCATCTCAGCAAGTTTACCAATACTTTGCCAACTACTCTGGAGGGATAATAGTTTAGGACCTTCAATATGTGAAGAAGGAGACTAGGTTAAAGTTTGGCTTTTTCCAGCAGTTCGTTCTGGCAGGCATTCATTGCATTTGTGTGGCATTAGAAGACTGTGGATTAACACATGTTTTTTCATGCTTCTGTACCTTCCATGGGACCAAACATTTGTCAGATTTACTTCTTTGCAAGCTTTTGCTTTGAACTTGTAGATCAGGTAAGCAAACATTTCTGGAAATTGTACCTAGAATTAAAGGACTTCTGTGTAAATTTCTCCTATTTCATTCAAAACTGGGGAAGTTTACAAACAGTGCCTCACTCTACCTGAACTCCAGCTCCAGTTTTGCATCAACTCTGAATTCAAGCCAAACCCTATTCCAGAGCAATCCCCTACATCATAAGCATTCAAGCCATGTAAATTGAGGCCCCTCTAAATAAATCTTCCACTGAAGCCTTTTGCTTTGTTTTCAGAAATTTGTAATAAGTGCTTCACACTCTTCTAGTATCTCTAACTAGAATATGCTAGATATTTATCTTATTTGTGGAGATAAAGTGAATTCCTCTGAGAACAGCAACTGTTTTTTTCCAAATGACAAGTGCACAATGTGCTAAAAGTCATGAAGCATCCCTGTGGCTTTCTTGTAGTGGGCAGTCCTTGAAATATTTCATAAAGAGGAGAAATATTTTTCTCCTCTTTAAGGAGAAATACGACCTCCTTAAAGACAGAGAAGCAGAAGATGGTTAAGTGATTTGATCAACTTGGCAGGGAAGCTGAAGACTGGGTGTGTCTTGACAAGCTTGGCATTCTGTGCCCGTGCCTGTGTCCGTGCTGCCTAAGTTCACATACAGCAAATTGGTGCACATTTCCTGATACACAGATAGTCAGAAGCAGCATGCAGGTATAAACAGTGAAACTGTCCTGATTTCTTTTCAGGGACAATATTCCTTTTCATATTAAAATTTTCCACAAAATAGTCTGATATTTAAAACATCATCCACTATATCTGTAAATGTGCAAAATGAATAAATGGGCTTATTTTCTCTTCTCCCACTGCTACATACATAGTTTCCCTAACCATATATTAGGCCATTTCTGAGGTAATACATATAATTCAGTGACAAATCCACTTCAGCCTTCATAATGCCCTTCGTTTTTACTTCAAAACATTCACTGACTCTCATGGATTTGTACTATTTAACACCCAGATAAAGGTAAGCTGCCTTTTTTAATAACGATGGATTACATTTTCTTGTTACATGCTCTGATTCAATTGGATTTTTCACTGCGAGCACATCTATTCCAGAGAAAACAGTAATGCCAGTGTGAAAACAGTTATAGTTATTAGAAAGGTAAACAATCTAACCCAAAAATTAACATCAACAGAAATTAAGTTACTGCTTCAAAGGCCTGCTTCTTCCTTCCTTTTGCAGAAGTATCTCTACATTTTTTTCTTTACAAGTATATTATTAGAAAGAATAGAGGCAGGCTATTTGGTGAGACCTTTTCTACTAGACTGATAAAATTCTTCCACAGAGCTGACTACCCTGCAGAGGGCAGCTTCCACGCCCTTCAGAATAGGGCTGTTCCTTGCTAGTACCCCAAGGGGGATGAAGTTGTGATAATACCCCAAATTCCTCTCTGAAGATGGCAAGCGAAGTCTCTTTAAGGGGATACTGCAGTGAGTGGTTGTATTTCTATACAAAATCTGCACAAGTTCCAGTAACTTTCTGGCACTCACACAAGTTCAGAGCTTATAGTGAAATGTGCTGAGTGGTCTGGTGTCCACCTAGCTGCACCTAGCCTTGAACATGCTGCAATGCTGGGGACTAATGCATCAAATCATATAATATTCACTATTAATGTTGGAGTAGATCTCTTTTCACTTAGAAAAGCTTTTGCCTGTATAGCTAAGTCCTATTGAAGGAATCAGCAGCTAAATGTGCACCAAACTGGGGAGTTGCTGAAATGCTTTGGCTGAGCTGGGGTCTTAGACTGTCATTGCTCCTTCATATGGGCAAAAAAGGTCAACCCATTAAAATGTGTACTTTAAATGGCTTCTCCACTGAAATTCATCCAAGAAGATTTACACACTCTAATATATTTTGAGATGTTCCTCTGGGCAGAATACCATGAAGCCTGCACACCTGTCCTGCTGGACAGATGATCTCCAGAGGAGAAGAGCTCGTAAAGATCTGGTTATTTGTTTAGCCACCCTGTCTCAGACATATGGAATTATATAACCTTGTTTTTGTAGGATTACTTTGCTAAAATAATATGATATCGCATTTTTTTCCTCTAAAATATATTACAATATAATGTTGCCCTGAGAGAGAAAACGGGAAGATGTGCAGCTCCTCCTGTTTCATTTCCTGCTTTCACGGATTGTTGTGTTACTAAAATATTTTTATTACAGAAGAACTTGAAGCAATATACATTGTTTGTCAGAGGATTATTTATAGTCCCTTTAAGCTGAATTTCTGTAATGAAATCCATTTACAGACATTCCACAGTGCCCTATGGTTACTTGCTTATGCAAATGAAATGTGACCCTTGAAATAAGCCTCTTGCCCTTGCTGTCACCCTCCTTGGCTTCAAAGGTCTGCAGACAATAGCTTCTTAAGTGAGTGGGGGTTTTTTATTTGATTTTGAGTGGGGAAAGAAGAAAATGAAAAAAGAAAAACCTTTCCATTGCATAGTTTTCTTGCAGAGATTCATAGTGTCTGACTGGTTTTGTGAGATAATGCTCATTTATTTTAAATGTTAATAGGAACCCTTCATTTACAAACATTCTTCTTAGATTAAATCTTTTTAAATGTGAGATTCTTATATAACAATGTTGGAAATATTCAAGTGATTTAAGTACCTGGATTTAGGTTTTCTTCCTCAGTTGTATTTTGAATTCCGAATTCAGATATCTGGTATTAAATGTTGTACTTCTGTGCTCACAGATGTGTAGTTTCAGCCTGACATACCTGCAGAGCCAATTCTTCAGTAGCCTGTGGGGGAGAAAAAGGTCTGAAATTCTGCCCTGTAAAAATGATTTTATTTTATGACTATGCTTGCAGTAATCTACACTGATAGAAATGACTGAGTGAATAAATAGATGCAATACAGAAAAAATATGAAGATACAATTATTTCAGAGATGTAAAGAGAATAACTTTTAATAAAAATTAGTTATTCTGCATCTTTAATTATTGTAATCTTCAGTCAGAAAACTCAAGAGAACAGACCATAACACAATAATAATAGTTATATTTACAGTTAATTGTACATCCCAAGTCACTGCATTAGTTGTATTTCACATGTTTCTGCAATCATTGGCATTGTATTAAAATTTAGCATGCAACATCATGGCACTGACAATAATAGTTTTTTAATACTTTTTTGAAAATATTCCTAATAGTTTACAATCTCTTAAATTAAGCAAAACAGTCATACAAAGAATGAAACATTTTGACTGCAGAGAGTTCTGTATGAATAGAAAGATTAAAGGAAATGCACCTTGAGATGATTGCTTACACTCTTTTCAAAGAGGAAAATTTCAACAAAAACCAGTGGCAAAACCACTTCTTTCTCATTTTATGTATGACATCGGCTAATAAAAGAAGCTGACTTCAAATGAACCAGGCTGTCCACAATGATGGTATCTCAGATATAATACTTGTCAGGAGCATAGTAGACTTCCTTATCACCTATCTAGTTTTTTAAATTCCATTGTAAATTGAAGTTGCCTACCTGGAGTTATTGTCCACTTATAGCAATTGTGGATATCTCATTTACTTCAGCATTATCAGAAAAGCAGTGCATGAGAGTATAGACAGCTTTACATTTTTGGATCTTATTATTTATAGGTGATTCCAGCTGTTCTTTATTACATAATATTTGTATTTTAAGGCCATGTTGAAGATAAGTAGACAGCCATAACCCCACATAATTCTGAGGTCTTTTGCAGTAATTTGGGCTTTAAAAAAAAAAAAAAAAGTGAGGCAAGGGCTGAGATTCTCTAAATAGAGGACTGCAAGCCTGCATACATTTCATAACCTGTGCAAGGACATGGGAGAGCAACTTCAATAACTCCATGGACTCGGTGCTTTTTACATCTTACTGGGCTTTCTCCAGTCAGCACAATAGTTCAATGTCATTGTCCATGGACCAGAATGGAGCTCCAGATTCCAATATTTCTCCATTCTTCTGTGTTCTGCAAGCATCAGCAAAATGGGGCTCCCAACCCACTCCAGCATTTGTTAACCCAGTCTAGAACTGGGTCTGGACAGAGGGTCTAAAATTCTATCTCTGTGGCAATCCACATTGACAGAAAAAGCAGCTAGACAACTAGAGAGCAGGGAAAGAGGCACTTAGCTTTGTTGGTCCATTGCAAATATGAAACTACCTCAGAGAAGGAAGAAATTGGTAGACTAAAAGTGATTTAGAATGAATCTTTGGTTCTTTTATTTTAGAAATTAAACATTAATTACACTGAATTATTATAATTATTATTATAGGGAAGTTCTTCCTTGAACAAATTACCTTTATTTTTGCATCTTCCACACATTCTTCTGAGTAAATGTGATAGGAAAGTCATTTTGCAGGCAGGTTTTTCTACTTTTTCATTCACTGTCTAGAAATACAGCAGAGAAAATTGAGGTTTAACTTGTAAAAATAGTGAGTATGGACAAGGGTATCTGAATTCCAAGCTGGACCTGATTGTAAAAGAGAGAAAACAATTCTAGTACACTGTAAAACCAAGAGCCAGTGTATCAAACTCTGGATAAGCACTTGAATGAATATTGTTACCTTCCATTCACCTCTCTTTGCAATGACAGGTCAATATTTGTGATACAGCTGGATACAGTATGGGTAGGACTATGAGGAAATAAGTCATTCATAATACATATCAGATAAAGAATGACATTCACAATAATAATGCCTAGAGCTACTGCATGGCGACACTGAGACTAAGACTAATACCATATTATATGGCCACAGGAGAGCTGAAGTAAGGTTGTACAGATTCTCAACAGCTATGGAAACTTTTGTTTCCATAAGTCAAGATAGGGCCTCAACTTCCTTGGTATATACAATTTGTATTACTACTTCCTGGTGAGTGGGTTGGCACAGTAGGTTTTTAAGGTCCTGCAGAGTGAGAATGTATGAAGACACAGATCTTGATGAGCTCAATTATCTTCTCCCTGTGACTTCTACATATGTTAAAGTTGTGGATACCTATGTCAATAAAAGCATGATATCCTGCTGTTTATGGACAGATCTCATAATAATTTCTTATCATTTTAATATGATTTCAGCTTCAGGCATTGTTTTCTTCCATTAGAATTGAATACCTCATTCATTAAGAAATGCTCAGTGGCTTGTTGAACTGTGTCTCTTCTCCTGACTGTGTTTCGTCTGGGATTACTTTCTTGCAATGTCAATATGATCCCCCAGAGTACAAGTGCTTACTTCCTTTTCAGGAAAAGGACAGATGATATGAGTGCTCATTCTCCTGGATGCTCATCAGTCAGGTGAAGTGGAGAGTTGAGATGCAGGCACTTAATTCACATAAATATCATGGAGTCCCCACTTGAGTTAGCTAGCTGGCTAGATGCAATAAAAATTAAGAGTACAAATGCTGCACATACTTCAGCTGGCAGCCACCTGCTTTACTGCAGAAAACAGGATAATCCTTTTGTCTGATGAAAGTCCTTCACCACTTTCCCACAGTTCCTTTTGTGCTCCACAGAAGCCAACAAGTTCTCCTGCAATCTCCTGGAGATAAAAAAAATAAAAATAGGGAGCCTCATTTTTAGAGGATTCATTTTAGAGAGGACAAAAAGATGCAGTCTACCCCACAAAAGCTGTAGTTGCCCACCAGGCTTGTTATGAATGCCAGTGGAAGGGAGAATATACACACAGTTTTATGCTACATGGGTGAACCTGCTGCCCAATATGTAGAGCTAATCACCAAAGCTAACCTTGCAAGAGAGACGAAATTGAGATTTTTTTCCAGCCATCATCTTTAGGGATTACTATTTCTAGTCAAAGAATGCCTATAAAATATTAAAAAATGGCTTCAACCAGCCTTTTGCTCTCACCAAATTCTATAAAACCTATAACTGAATGACATGCCATACAGATATGAAATTCCTTTCTTAATATGTAGGCTGGGAGGAAGAGAAAGAATAAAGTTCACAGTGACAGAGCTCCAAGAGACTCTCAAGACTACTTTTTCTTCGTATTTTCAGCACTCATTTATTTTAAACATTAACCAGAGGTACAGAGTGTAAAACCAGCTGTGCTTATTTCTATACTGCAAAGTTTGGTTAGATTTGAACTCTTTGTACTGAAACCTACTCATCTTTCAAACATATGGTTTGTTTTTTTCCTTTTTTTCCTTTCCAAGCCTATGGTCTCACCCTAGCAGAATACCACTTGTGTGGATCAGTGGGGTTTGTGGCCTGGGTAAGGACTTCTGTGTCTTTGTCACAGAAAAGCCCAGCTGAGCTATATATGCAAGCAAGGACTATTTGTAAGTAATTTTCAGGATGCAGCTGCACTGTGAGAAGTATTGTATAGTCTATAAAAGTAGTGGGTATGCCTTGTAATCTTAAAGTCCTGGTATGTTTGCATGGAAACTCCACTAATGTCCTTACATTGTTTCTTATGACCTCACAGAGGAGCAATGTACGTTCAGGAAGTCTATTCCCAGAGCTTGTCAGGGTCTGACATTTTAATCATGGAAAGCAATTCATCTTATTTTCAATACTAACTTAAGGATGACTTAATCAAATGGCTAAAAAGTACCTAATGGTGCTTAATTACATGCCTAGAACGAATGAAAAAAGATATATTTGATAAAATGTAACTGAACTGTGAAAATCGTTGTAACATAAGAATTATTCTATCATCTTTGAATCAATTTGGACAGTTAAGATTGATCTCTTGGGGAAGGCAAGATTTTTCAGTGAAATAGAGGTTAGATGCTTAGTATCTCACCTTTTAAAATGTTTTATTTCCATTCCAAGTTCTATTTTACCTTAGAGAATATTATGTGAAATAACATTGTCATGAAACAATAAAGTTATATTTCTGCTTTATAGTTCCAAGACAAACCAACTGACTTTTAAAGATCTTGCTCTGTTATTTGGCAGAAGTTTGGGGGTTATATTGTTTTAAAATCCTGCATTTCCAGCACCCTTTATGTGATCCTTTTCATATTTTCCTGAGTGGAAATTATGGCTAGGACATTAAACAACAATACAGATCATTGTTCCAGCATATTTCAAAAGTACATTTATTAGGAAAAAAAAAATTGCTTGGCTTCTACATATAGTGTTACTAAAAGCTAATAAAATTTTATATGCAAGGGGGTTTGCATAATGATCTGTGCACTATGCTGGCTACACTGGTGTGGTATCAGAACACTGAAGTCTTCCAGAGTAAAACTGAGAACTAGTAAAAAACTAGTAAAAAATTCAAAGATTTTGACTATTTACTTGTTTACTTATAAGATTAAAGAAAATAATTAAAGCAATTTTACGTATTCACCAGGAAAGAAGATATCACTCTGCTGGCTTTCAGCACAGAGAGGTATGTTTGCTACACGGGCAGTCAAGGATATTACCAGATCTGGGGCAGGCTTGTTCCTGGCTGCAGAATATCAGGGCTGCCTTTGTTATAGGAGAACTACATCAGTTTATGTTTTGTCGGCATCTGATGTACATGTAGATCTCACAGACTTCATTTCAGCAGCTACACCTCCCAAGAACTCCTATTCTTGGTCTGAGAAATACCATATTGGTGAACGAGGGTTTTGAGTAGAAAATCATCTTAGTTTATCATTTGGGATGACTGATTCAGCACTACATTTATTAAAAAGGACATTATTTGCCTGCTGGACAATCTAAGACTTAGTATACATTTCCTGGGTGACTCTACTATTGTAAAATATTTGATTCTGTATTGGTTTTGCTGTATTTAAAGTCGTCTATGATAGAAAATTATCTTTCTGGGTTATAATAATGCTATTTACTACTAGTATGTGGTATTAAAGAGAAAGAGAGAGAGAGCAAAGGAGAGATGAAATAAATTAATACCAGAGTGAAATGGGCTTTGTTTAAAGCTCTGAGAAGCTAAAGACATCTCTATATTGAACATAGAGAGTTCTTCAAGTGCTCAGCTACTTCTGTAATGCCCAAACTCATCTTGCTAAACTCTACACGTCTGCAGTATGAGAAGCTGCATAAAAGAGGCAGTGCTGAAGATCCTTCCTCTTTGCTGAGCTAGGTGAGAGCATATACAGATTTCCTCCTTGACTACCCTACTGCATTGCCTCAGTTTCACTTGGAGCTCCCTTCCCAATGATGGTGTCGTGGTCACACCATAATATTTACTTTATCAGCAGCACTGCCATATGAACAGCCCTTCACCATATTCTCATAATCATCAGATGGCCACAGCCCTGCCCTGGGTTTGTGCTCTGCCCTCTAATGGAGAAAATTCCCTCCTCCTCCTCCTGCTCTGTAGTGCCTAGCTGATCAAACGCTTGGCCCTTTGTGGCATTAAAAAGATGCATACAAAATGGATCAAAGTTGGATCAAAATTTGCATGAAAATTATAAAAGCTATATCACTAGCAAAAGTAATCTTAAGAGAGAATGGTATTAGTAACAAAACACATAGTAAAAAAGGGGTTCCAGAATTCAGGTAGTCCTGTAATGGATGAAATATGTTAGGAAGAAATTCTTCCTAAGAAGAAAACTGTGAGAGTGGTGAGACACTGGAACCGGCTGCCCAGAGAAGTTGTGGATACCCCATCCCAGGAAGTGTTCATGGCCAGACTGGATAGAGCTTTCAGCAAATTGCCCATGACAGGGAGGTTGAAATGAGATTATATTTAAGGTCCCTTTCAACTCAAACCATTCCATGACTCTCTTATTCTAAGAATTTGTGCTTTAGTTATCTTAACATGTGTTTATATTTTCCAATTACTATTACCAGTAGCAATCAATGACTTACAGAGGGTTCCTTACATAAGACTATATAGTAATATACTAAGTTAAACATAATTTTCAAATTACAGAATAGATGTATGTGACAATATTTTTGCTAAGCATTAATTTTCTAGAGATTCCTTACCAAAGGACTGACAGTCCCTTTTGAGTCACTTGTCATCCGCTTCACATTTGAGTTTTATCACAATACAATGCGAAAAAGAAAGTAGCCAACACTGTGTAGCTAGTAATCAAAAAGAAGAGCTTATGCATCATAGTTGTCCTAGCTGAGAATCAACTTTTTGTTATACATTTTGGTCAATGCTTCTACAGCTTCTGGCTTCAGAGATGTTTCACAGAGAGATGCAGATCTAATGCTTCTAAACAGAAAACTGAGTAAAAAAAAAATGGGGCAGTTTTTTGTCAAGACAGTTTTTTTGAGACTGTTCAGAACAGCAAAAGGAATAACTGTATGAAATGATAATAGTTATAACTACTTTCATTCCTCATTAAAAATAAGGAGACTATAGTTAAGTATATATTTCATATTACATCACAAACAAACAGCACTCTCAGATTGTACCACAACAGGGCAAATATATGTACTTCAGCACCCTTCAAGGGTTAAAATATCATGACACATTATATAAACATTTATACCACAGGCCAGAGAGATAGTAGTCCCATTTCATAATCGCTATGGCACTTTATGGAACTTCTGCCTCTTTATGGTTCTGTGACTTCTCTCATTCAGGAAGGCCAGAATAAAAAAAAAAGGTCAAAATAGATGTCAGTCCAAGCAATTATGAAAGAGAGAACTTGGACATGACCCTGAGATTAGAAATGGTGACCTGTCACAGTAACAGGGGAAAACCTGCCATGCAGCCTTTATGTCAAATACAAACTACCATGGCAGTCTTAAAATGTGCTTTCATTTATTTGCATTTTAATCTCTTTCACCTCTAATATTGGGCTTTCCTTCTCATCTTCTCTCTTCTGCCATACGCAGATGGCTCAGATGGCAAAAGACAGGCATAGAGTTTAGGATATCCACATCTCTTGCAAAGAAAGGTCTTGGGAAAATGGATCAAAAACTTATTTGTCTGGACATGAGGACCAGAAATAGCACAGTAAGCAAATTGTGGTCTGACTATGAATACTGCAAGAAATCTTCTAGGGTTCCTTGAAGGTCAATGATATCTTGATCTCAGGTACAAAACATCCTCAAAAACTATATAAATAGGAATGGAAGAAGAACCTGAATGGAACAGGATTTGAAAGTGAAATTTTCTTTACTTTTTTTTTTTTTTTTCATATTACAGATTTAATCATAGTAACATAGCAACTTATCTTTCTAATTTTTTTATTTACAAAGGAGATATTTTAAGTTTGGTTTGGTTTTTAAATATTATTTGAATTAACTATGTCACCTTTGGACTCAGTTCTTTTTACATAGAGAAGCATTGTCTCAGCAGTACATCTTTTATTTCACAGTTGACCATCAGTGGAAAGAATATTGTGGAAGAGGTAAAGTTCATTTTCACTGATAAAGCATGAAGCCACACTAACAAGAACACAGGGATGAAGTGTTTAACTGGGCCATGAATCACAGATCTAGCAGCAGCATGGCAAATTCCCATTAGAAACTGGGTTTTCTGCTTGCCACTCTTTAGCCTAAGAGAGGGCCATATTCTCAGAGATCATCAGCCTGGCCACCAAAATTCTGATATTCAAAGTAACAATGCTTTCATGGTATAGAGTTGTCCTTTTTCATCAGAGAAAAATACTTGATTTCTTTACTATTCAGCTGATTAAAATGTTTAGTTAGAGGGTTTATGGTGGTTGCACCTGAAAAGTTTCTTCCTTACCTCCAGGCTATTCTTATGTCAATCTTTTTTTCATATCTAAACAGCGGAAAAGTCCCAATTGACACCTGTACATGCTTTCTGTAAACAATCAATATTCACTATTCAGAGGGGCAGGCATTTCTTTATAACTTTTTTACATACTGGAAGTTAATACAGTAATGTTCATTAGCATCTCATCTCATTGTGTTGCTAAGTCTGATTTCCTAACAATTACCTTATAATCAAAGCTATGAACAAGTAAGATTAAATCTGCCCCCTCCTGCCTTGCTGGGACAAGTTCACAGTTCTTGCAAAAGAAGCTTAGTTCTTGGTTCATAGCAGCTTGGTTCTAGAATCCTTGTTTGCTGAAAAACAAATGTGTTGAGATTGGGCATCTTAGAAGTGGTCTTCTTGATGAATTTAAATGTTGTCCTCTACAGTCTGAACCACAGACGTATGTGACTGCCTGTGGATAAGCTTTTTGCCCCACTCCAGAATAGCTGCTATGTTAGGAATAGGAAAGAGAGGAAAAGCTGCAACAAAACTCCAACCTGAAAACGTTAGCTAGGTCTAATGAAGTGTTAGAAATAAAGCTTAAGAGAAAAGTTATGAGGGTTATATAAATTTATAGTTGATGTTCTGCCATTTTCCTGTGTTCTCTAACTTTTACTGGGTAAGGCTTAGACTTACTGTTGAAGGTAAAGAGCCTTTTTGCTGTGTAGCACTGTTGGCAGGGAGTTGGTTGTCTTTTTTTCTCTATTTATGTACTGTTTGCAAGACTTCATGTATGAAAATGCACTGCCAGAAAAATATCTGCTGTATGAATAATAGGAAAAATCCTGCTACTGTTATTAAAGGAAAGAAGAGTAATTACTTTAAAAAAACTAATTGTGTCCTTTATTTTTGTATTCTATTCCTACCTTTCCCAGATCCTGAAATGTTGATCAATGCACACTTCTATACAGATCCCTGTATCTGTATTAAAATAGCTGCTCAGCTGCATGTACTCTTCGTAAATATAAAGTTACTTCCTATTTGTACCTGCTGTACTTTTGACTGCAGCATGTCACTGAAATGTTGCCTAGGAAATGTCTATCTGATCCCTGTTTGGAGCAAGCTCTACTTACACTTGCTATCATGTAAAAAGACAGAAATAAATATTTTCATCAGTAACATTTAAACCTCAATTTGGATTTTGCACATAGAATGTAACTGAGATTCACAACTTATTTGTTGTACTCTGTTCTTATTTCAGAACTTAAAGTTAATAAAATATAAAGTTAAGAAAATATAAGATCAGATATCCATGTACAGACCGTCTCAAAATTGCAGCCCTTACAATGTGCTCCTAAGCTTTGACAGGAGCATCAATTATGCAGTGTATAAAAGTTGGCATCCTTCCAGTTGCATTGTGAGTCTGAATATACATTCAGAACATTCACTGTGATTTTTGTCTGATCATCAGTGGATCACACAATAGGGAGACCAGAAAAACTGTCTCCTTCCAAACCTGCTGTGAGCAAAGTACAACTTGAAAATATCTGGGTGACTATGGGAGTAAGGACTGGAGCACAATTTGTATACAAGTTAATAGATGCCATAATCAGTCATTTTGATCACTTTATTTTGCAACCAATACTCTCAAAATATGTCTTTTTTCCTGGGCTTATATAAAGAAACGGCACTTAAAAGTTCTTTGAATTCTCTCCCTTATTGTTACTGTTGGGAAAAACATTGAAAAATAAATACATATGCATGCAATGTAAGACTCTCTGATATAGAATAATTGCAAAGTAGCTAAAAGAACAGTGTGTTGGCAGTTGGTGGTAATAAATTGGCAAAATTGATCTTGCAGTTTCATGGGTGTATTTGTATAAAATATAGGAGGTATAACTTCATTGACTCTTAGAAGTTGTGATCACTTTTAAGAAATCAGAGAAGTGGGTGCAATTTTTTTCTTGAAAGCGAAATCTTATTTTGATCACTCGTCTTAACAGCCCTTTTAAAAGTAAGCCTTCTACCTAAATACACAAGTTAACTGTTTTTTCAGGATAAGATTCACACATCCTCACATGAAACCCATTTTTACAAAGCATCTATTTGTTTTATCAGATGGGGAGCAGAAAGGAATAATTAGTGTAGTAATCCTATATTCATAAAGTCTGAAATTAAATATATGGTTCATAACAACCAAATTTTTGCAAGCAACATAACTTTTCAGATATAGTCTTCATGAAACAACATTAACTCCTTTAGAGTTACAAAAAAAAATTATAGTATGGAGAGAAACAGCCAAATGTCTTTCATGTGCAAAGTGGGTAGTAATAACTCAATAGAATATTTTATTTCCCGATGAAATTAAATATTTTATATAGCTAAGCTACTAACAGTAGTAATTGGTGGTGAGGCAACTCTCCAAAGCAGCCCAGCTGAAATACCTGTCATTAGGTTTTGATAGGCAGTGGACAAGACTATGCCCACAGTGGAAAGACTTCTTCATTCCTCTATTACTGGATTTTTAATGCTTATTGCCATCTCCACAGCAAAAAGAATGACAAGCCTGTGTGCTCTTCTAAAGATCTGGTCACTGGAGTTTTCCTGCTATGATTCAACCATGGGCCTAGTACTAACCTCAGTGTGACAGTAAAATCAAAATTCTTTCTTTATTGCATTCTATTAAATGTCATTCAGCTCCAAGTCTGTGGGAGCTGCACCAGACAGCTTCACTGGATGTTGGTGAAAACTCAGGGAAAAAAGAGGGACTATTGCACCAATATTGAATGCTATGTTCAGTTCTCTCAGCTGGCCCCACGTGTGCATGAAAAATTGGAAAGAAGTTAGTCCAGTAACAAATGGAGATAAGAAAGAGGTTAGCGGGTCTATGGAGAGTCTGTTAAGACAATAAAGGAAGGAGTTTATCTGGAAGTAGAGGAGGGGCAGGTCAAATATATGGATAGAAGAGCTTTGAAAAGGCATTGAGAGAGACAACCAGATACTGATTCTCTGCCTGAAACTTCTGAGTACTGTCACAGTGAGAGGACACTGTGAGAAAATCCCTCTTTCTGTAGCACAGCACTTAGGTGGGGAAGGAAAAAACTAGGCAGACTTGTTGTCAAAGTAGCTGAAATAATTTTGACTTCAAACTACATTCTGGCAAGTGCCAATTATATCTGTCTTTAAAACCACAACATTTAAGTCTACAAATAATAGACTTCTTCATGAGTAATATTAACTGCATTCTGTTTACAGAATGAGACGTTACTCACTATACTGCAGTACTTCATGGGCCAGAACGTGAACAATATTGTATTTACATTTGAGATGTAATTAAATGCATGATGTCCACAAAGTTTCTTTCTCCTATGCATTTAAAATTTGAAAAGGCATAAAATTTGTCTTAGTGAATGCTGAAAAATATAAAGAATGATGAGATTTCAGCTTTGGTTACAAGAGAGACGTTCATCAGACAGAGTAAATTACCCCGAAACTGTTGCCCAATGGGATTCTGATTAAAGAACTTTCCTTAAACAAAGTTTTTTCTGGGAAAAAAAAGGAGTAATAAACTGGTATCCACATTTTGCTGGCTTACTTTCATTCATATATAGAGCCTCAATATACATTTCTAGATAAGATTAATTGAAAGTTTTAAATTGAAAACTCATCATTGTAGGATAAAAACTCTTCATTTTCTGATACTATAAAACACATGCCAAATAGCCTGTTTTCCACCAAGTAAAAGCTTTCCTAGAGGTGTAACAACAGGTATGGTTCTACATACAGTGAAGTAAGTAGGCATCTTTGTAAGCCGGGAACCACATTTTTTCTGACAAAATCCAGCAATGACATTGTCACCTGCCATAAACCTGGGGAATCTGTGAGCAATGGATTAAAATATAACATAATTGTCTAGGTAATGCAATCTTCATCCTTACTACTAATAGAACTGAATCAGGTCAGATACAGGGTCTTGGGTTTGAACTATGGATCCAAACATTTTTCCAAAGATACTTTTGTTAGAAACTTATGTGTGGATATAAATCTCACAAGGAAGAAGTTTGTACAATATGACATCTATTTAAAGAACTCCAAATGACATTGGCAGTTGTTTTATTGTTGGTTCTAGTGAATTTTCATGCACATGAGGCCACTGAAACTATCTATTGCTTGCTGAAAAGAAAAGAAAAGAAAAGAAAAGAAAAGAAAAGAAAAGAAAAGAAAAGAAAAGAAAAGAAAAGAAAAGAAAAGAAAAGAAAAGAAAAGAAAAGAAAAGAAAAGAAAAGAAAAGAAAAGAAAAGAAAAGAAAAGAAAAGAAAAGAAGTTAAAAAGAAAGATGCTTAAAAAAAAAGAAAAAAGAAAGAAGCTAAGTTAAAAAGTTACCAGTGGCCATTATAGGTTAAAAATATGAATATAGGTTTTTTAGGGATGCTGGGGGACACCACACCATGTTCTTTAGTAGTTCTTCTGACTAACAGCAATCTTTGCTTGTGATAATGTCATTAACCTTGACCCTATTAGAAGACTCGCCTTTAGCTTATAGCACACAGTTCAACCTGCAATCAATTACACCCAAGCAAGCTGTCAGTAGCTGAGTGTGTTGCACAAATTGTATCTCTTAATGTTTGTCTGATAAATATTCACAAAGTCTGAGATGGGGAATCACATACAGTCAAAATAAACAGCTAGTCAGACATTCTTAGTTCAATAGCATTTATCTTCTCTTTATAATTACTAGAAAATCTTACAGGTTTTTTTGAACATATGACCAATGAAATCTATGGAGATATTTTCAATTACTCAGATTTGCAGTATGCTGTGAACAGTTATTTCTTCCTTTTCACTTTTCTCTCTCCCCACTGTAATCTCCCAAAGACAACAGTTATTCAGATCTAAGGATATCACTAATTGAAGAGGTCTTGTAGAATTACAAAAATTATATGATGGAGCAAATGAGATTTTTCAGGACTGTTTTGAAATAAGAAAATGAAAAAAAAAAAAAAAGTCCACACTAGCACAGTGGATTGTTGATGTAATGACAAGATTCAGTATGATGAGCAGATTGAAAGATGAGAAATTAGTAGATTGCTCTTCAATAAATCCAAATAACCACTGATTCATTTGTTTGCTGAATGAATCAGAGCTGGCTACCTCACTGGTGAGAAGATGAGCAAAAATCTGCAAGACATATTAGAACATGCAGAGAAATTACTCATTGCCTCCACCCAAAGGTGAAGCAAAGGCTTTTAAACATCCTGGAGAGCGCTGGGCATGACAGGGAAGCAGATGAAGCAGAACGTTTCCTTTCAGACACTGATCTTCCTGCTGTGTTCTGCATCTTCCTGCTGTTTAACAATGGATTCCCACAGTGTAGGCTGCAGGACTCTGCCTCAGCTCTATGCACTAACTGGGACACCACAAAGCCAGGAGGCTGCTGGCAGAGCTGATTCTCTGATTCATGTACTCACTGGCTTCTTTCGGCAGACCCTAAGCAATGAATTGTCTTTTATTCAGCAGTCATTTCTGTAACTGTACTCTATTGTTATTCACCTTGGTGCTGGCAAATTAAATCAGAGTAGGGAACTGCTGGCAGATTTTTTCGTGAAGGATATTGGCCAGAAATGCCAGTGTCAAAAAGGCCAAAAGTACAGTTTAAAACCTCTTGTAAATGTCAACTGTATGGCCATGCATGGAGCCAAATTCAGAATCTTTGTGGTTGCTGACAACACTTTGACCAAATTAACCTTTTATATCCAATGGCTATTCCAAATGTTGGCAATAACCACCGGACCTTCTTAGTCCTGTGTGTAAAAATAGAAGCAATTTTTGTGGTCCAAAATTAAAAGTATTGGCAGGTATGTTTGATGCTAGTTATCCTAAATAACTAGTAAAGACCACCTGAGGCATTTGTTCTTCTTTTGGTTTTTTTTTTGAGACTTGATGAAGCTTCAGGATTTAAGTCTGGTATTTAAAGAAATGTAGATGGTATTTTGAATTATTTATGCAGTGGTCTTTAAAAAGTTTGATAAAAAATAAGCTGACAGCTTGTTATATGAATATAAGCAGGTAAGATTATTTTTTTGTAACAGCACTGAAGCTTGATTAAAATATCTTTATTGAACTAGTACAACTGAAAAAAAAAATAGTATGTGCATGTGTAAGAATGGTACCGTTTATTGCAAAGCAAAAACTTTGTCTAACAGCACAACAAGAAATAGTAATTGTACATCAGCTAGGTAGGTAATCCAGGTAAATAATACATTTCTATTAAGGAATGGATTGAGCACCTCCAGGCAGTGCTTACACTGCACATGTTGTTGGAAGGAAGCTGAGAGCCACATGAATGCCTATCAGTGCAGCTAACACAGGAACCTGAGCAAACCTTTCATATTTCTAGGAAGACATAGGTGCTCTTGCAGATACTGTAGACCATACTGGAGACTATGCTGAATGTGCATATATCATGTTTATTTGTGTATTTGAACAGCTTTCATAATTAATTAGCCCTGATTCTTGCAGTATTTGTATACTGCTTATCTTGAGAGTGTAAGCCATTTTTGCACACTGAAGGATTATGGAAGTCCACAAAAAAAAAAAAAAAAAGGGTGTAGATGTTGTACCTGTGGCCATGCTGAGAAAAAGAAATCCTATACAAGTATATGGCTTTCTGACTACATTGAACCAGCTTTGAAAATCCCCTCTCGTGGGGATAAACTTGGATTTGCAGAAGGCAAGAAAAGATTGACATCTGCAGCTACACATAACAGCTTTTCTGGCATGATTAATGGAAAGAGGTCAGCTATGAATATGACATGATGGCAAAATCTAATCAGTATGACCATACACAGGCATAAAATATGGAAAAATAAAGAACTCCAGTTGAAGACTTGAGACATATTAGAAATAGTACATAAATATTAAATTGGTAAAAATCAAGCTTCTTGTCAGCATTCATTTAATGTTTCATTGACTTCTTCAATTCTGGAATAAAACATTTTATAAGTACTTATGGAAAACATGCAGTTTGTATACCCATACTTTCTAAATTATTACAGTGTTTAGCAAAGCAGCAAATAGATTTATACATAATAAAAGTAACTACAGTGTCTGTTTCAGTTAAGTTTGTGTTGCAACTAGATATGTTCCCTTTTTTCCTCCAGAAGTTTGTAAACAGCTCCATCTTCAGGCATCATTCCCTGTGCTAAAAAAGAAAAATGCAACAATCATAGCTCAGCCAAAGCTTTTGGAGACCTGTTAGCATTTTGCAGTTTACATTCACTTTAAGCAATTAAACCTATGTAATGGTCTCATATAACCACTTCTCAGATATATTAAGCTGAAAGAAAATCATTGGAATTGAACCAAGAGTCTAACAAATTAATTCTGGTGGGTCAATGGCAAAGTAGATGCATGACAGGAGTACATTTACCGATATCTAAATTAGCCTGAAACTGCATTGCCACCACAAGAATGTCTTTCTGTCAGCAAACAGATCCCAAAGTGCACAAATCAAGTCAAATCAATTTTTAAAATGTGTATGTGGCTAAACAAAAATGAATTAAGTGAGAGAGGCAGCACTCAGAAATGTTAACATACAGGCGATGAAATATCTAGAAATCTTGGAGAGGTTACATGTCCAGTGTGAGAATGAAGGATACAATTTAACATGCTTGCAGGAGTACAGGAGGTGTTCCTTGGATATTCAGGAGAGTATAATTCTATTGTCTGGTGGGTGTTTTTCCTCCCAGTGGCAGTGCCTGAATAAACCAGTGAAATTATTTGATTTTTTAATCTGACAATACTTTGGAATATAGTTTGCTTCCAGAGCCTGTAAAAGGGATCTCTGTTTACCTAACAGGATATTTGGTAGTAGATAATATAATAATTTCTAGAAATATAAACTAAACTGAATATATTAGTGTGTCAAATATCAGTATGTTTGCCATTTTAAAATACAGTCTATTGTCTTCATATTTATTTTCCATTAATCCTGCTGGTCAGATTTGATCAGATCATTGTTATTCTGAAGTACTATGTGGTTCCATGTTAAATAGATGTATGTGATGTCCTTCTCTGTGTGTGTGTAGTTATACATGAAACATCCTTCTTTTCTATAAGTTGTCACTTTCTGCACCCATCAGACTTAGGTAACTGAGAACACAAAATATAACACAAAAAATACATGCTGCTCCTCTGAAAGTGTTCATGCACAAAGAAGCCTTTTACTCCATTTCATAAAGGTTCTAATTTCATCATCTCTCTCCATACAAAGCCAGTCCTATCAAATTATTAGGACTATTTCTAATCTGAAAATAGGAACATGCTTGTATATCTTATGAAACAAATGTGCTGTATTTCCCACACTTCCCACACCCCAAAACACTCTATCTACTCTTTGTGCCAAATGCCAAACTAAATGAATGTTTGTAGGAAAGTAAGCACTATACAAGGTACAGGATGTGGACCCAACAATCTGTATGGAAATTTAATACATGCCTAGAGATGTCATTCCTAGTATGGTAAAATCCTAGCTCCAATGAAGCCCGTAAATTTCCACTGATTTACATGGAGCCTGGATTTCCTCTGCATCATTTTCTTGCTGTATTATAGAAACATTTAGCAAAACAATTGAATTTTAGAAAATGAAAGTAGTTCTGTAACTATATTGAATGGATAACAGCATTTCTTTGAAAGGTTAGGTTTGTGGGGTTGTTTTTTAAAAAACTTTACTTTCTATTTAGAGCCTACAGGACTTTTACCAAAGATAATGACATTGGTTAATGATATTAGCTTTTATTAGAAAAAAAAATTGGATAATTATTGGGGTTTATGGACATTAATTTAGAATATTAGAGTCTAGTTACCTTAATAAGAAAAGAGAATTAGTTTTTGTCATTAGAAAAGGACACTACGAGTATGAGTTTCTGATTATTCATCTAACAAACATTGAATTGTTCTTCTGGGGAGTATCCCCCATCATCTCCTTGACTCATCTGCATTAGTTGGGTGGACAAACAAAAACCATTTTGGTAGGCTTAATAAAATGAGTACTTAATTCTTTGCAGAGTGCTTCAAATATAGCATTGCAGATATGTGTAGTAATTTTATTGTAAAAAACTGGGGTGGGTTCCTCAACAAACCATCTGTCACATACAAGAAATACTTCTGCAGTGCCATGCAAATCTGTGGCTTCATGATTATTTCTGAAGCTGTGTTCAGCAGCAGTAGCAACAAAACAATTAATTATGGCTGATAAAAAGTTTTCACATGTGAAGCCATCTCCTCAAGAAATGGCTTTCTTTGTCACTGAAATTACCATCTTAATCATAAATGTCTAAGTAATAGAAGGTATGGGTTTGGTGAGTAAAATAAATCTAAAACCATTCTTCCATAGGTTTGAATTTAAAAAAAAAATAAAGTGGGATATTATTTCTCTGAGGCCTTCGCAAGAGAATTTGAAAAAAAATCGCTGAAGTGGCTTTTGTCTTTCTCAAACTAGTAGCTGCTAATCCTATATCAATTACCTACCTAACTACAAAAAAATTTTGACCTAAATCAGAATAAAGCTTGAATTTCTTTGAAAAGCTTTAATTTAAAATATTTTGACTGAAGGAATTGCTTAGATCAAAGGGACGGGGTTGAACACAGTTCTAATTCAGGTTATTATTTAGAAAGACTCAGTTAGTGAGGACCTGGAGACTTTGGCAGGAAACATACTTAATTCTATAATTTTTCAGGTATGCTTTAATTTTACTTGCTTGCACGCTCTCTTTTTCTCATTAATAAGTCCAGAAGTAGAAACTTCCTCAGCCATTCTTCCCATAGGCTTGCAGAGTTGACAGTACTCCTGTATAAATGTTCTCCCTGTGCAAGCATTCACTTTGGTTCCTTGAAGAGGGTTTTCCAGCCTGTCTGGTGACGCACGCCGTGCGTTGCCAAGCAATAATGGAAATGAACCCATCAACTCATGGTTGCCTTCCCAGGATAATCTGCTGCCCCATCTGCGCCTCTGCAGCAAACTTCTGCTCTTCCAACATCTGCCCAATGGTTATTATACAATCCATTTAATATATTCCCGAGGAGCCATAACCACCGCTGTGCCTAGACGGGAGACCAATGAGGCCTCAGCAGACATGCCAGAGCAACCTCTCCAGGGGATTGAACAGGAGCCAGATTCACCACAGTCAGTTAAGTACACATTCCTTTGGTACATGTGTGGCTAATCTACTTTTAATTGAGCTCCATTGTTTTCATATATTTAGTAAACAAACGTGCATAGGTACAAAAGCTGATGCTTGTTGACAGCACAAACAATATGCAGCTTGCTGGAGCTTTGGGCAGGCACCCTTGGCAGTAGATGTGGTAGAGTGTATTTCATGAGCAGACATATTTCTTTGTGCTTTTTGCCTTTTTTTTTTTTTTCTTTAACATTTCCTGGATCGTTTTGTCCCAGCAGCCTGTTCTGTGTGATTATCACAGCTGAGTGTAGGTGCAAACACAATGTCCTACTCCATGCAGAGACATCTGTGTTCCAGCATTGTTAGAGGGTATGAAGTGGATTTTGTCTAGGTTTGCTCTCACTATTTTTGATTAACTTTAAGCCTCTTTAGACTGGGCTAAAAAGGCAGGGTTCTGCCACTGTGGTGACTCTTTTATTGCCTTACAGGGAGCAGAGACATGGCATTCACTTTTCACCAATCTTTGAAAGAACAAGCATTCTATATTTTTATTTCCCTATTGTTATTCAATATTCTGCATGTGATATTTAGAGAAATCTTGACATCCTTTGTTTGGTGTGTTAGATTAATGGTTGGTTGCCAAAAGAATAGGGCAGCTCCAAAACTAGATTCAGGTCACTTACTCCCTTGTTTTGGCAATGGTTTTAATTTGCTTTCTATTGCATGTAAGGTATCTGGGAAGACATACCTACATCAGGACTAGTATCTGATTCCTGTTGGTGAGGGATAAGAGATGTTTGGGGCAGTTTCTGGATCAGTACTTTGCTTAGATCTGTCATATCTCCTGTGGAAGCCCAGGGGAGCTACCCAAAAGCCATCCCCCTTCCTACCAAGCCTGATCCTGTTCTCACTGTCACTGCAAGGAGGACAGGACGGATTGTTGGCAAAGACAGTGGTCTCCTCACTCCTTCCCTTGAGAGCAGTAAAAAAGATTTTAGTGGTTGGATAATCTTTGCTGGTACACATGTGGCACGATGGCAGCTCTCCTGGCAGGTGGTCATGCATTGTAAGCAGTCTCATTGTGCTTAATCCACCCCAGGGTTACATCCTACCTGGGGCTCCTGCTGCAAGACAGTTCCCAGATCTTTGCAGAGCTGGGGGGAGGGATGCTGCATCCGTTCATCAGGATGCTGTCCTTCATCTTAGCAAAGTCTCAAAGTGACATCTAGTGGAATACCTAGTCTCTGTGGGGAAATTTAATTAAACCACAGTCCCTTTATACCAGCACAAATATTGTGAAGGAAAACAACTCAACTCCTTTGACATTTTTACAAATAGGTTCAGTGGAAACTGCTGTGTTTACTTTAACTGACATTTGTTTTTTCAGTCAATTATCCCTCAGCCTTTTTTTCTTCCATAATTTATTACATGCCGCTCAGCCATAATAATAAATACAAAGTTGTTCCCCCTTTCTGTTGTTGTCTTGCAGGCTATGCTATGAACAAATGAAATAAAAATGAGTGCCCCTAATCTCCCTTGCTTTTCCATCTCTGTGGTAGCCTCAAACTATTTATTATGGACCTTAGCAGTCTCATATGGAGCAGAGTTTAATCCCAAATGTGAACAGAAGATTAGTCTGAAACTCTAGTGTTTTTTTTCCTCATGCTTATGTCCTGCTTCAAAATGCATGAAAGACACTGAGGGTTGTTTGGGGGTTTTTTTCGTTTTGTTTTTCTTTTTCATTTCAGTGGTCTTTTGAGCAAGCCCTTTAACCATGACACTTGAAAACATCTTTTAGCCAGATGACATCTTTCTTGCTTAGTTGCTCTCTCTGAACTAAGAGACAAACACTCCATCTTTATTCAGTTCTTTACTTCTCACTTCTATTTTTCCAAGAATTTTAGGAAATCTTTAGAACTCTCCAAAGAAAATGTACCGAAAAATTCAGTTTGTAAAAGGAATACCCTTATAACAGGAGATGGAATCACAAACTGGACTTCTGTTTCCATTGGTTTCAATGCTTGGATTGTAGCCAAAGCTGCAATGAAAAATTATTTTTCAGGTTCTTCAATGAAAAGCTGTCTGAATAGAGAAGAAACATGACCTTTTTTTTATTTCACTTGCTGTTTTAGAATGAAAATAATATGATTGCAAGGGCAGAACATGTTCTTCACAACTCTTTGGCATGCAGCAGCTGTGCTTTAAGTGATTTAAGAAAAAGCAATGAAACAACAGAGTGCACTATGCACTCATTTAATCCATCAGGTACTGTCATGCTGCTAGCTTTCCTTTGTGCAGAGAAATAATCTAATCTTTAGTTAAAATCTTTTATTGAAGCAAACCAAATATTTTACAGCCAACATTTTTCAGCTGGTCATTTTATCTGAAAATGTTTCCATTTTCTGAACAGTTATTTTTCATAAAATCCTACCAGTTGAAAGCTATTTTTCTTCCTTTATTCTTCATAAAGAGCAAAAGGAGAACCTCAAGAGCTACATAAAGCTTTATATTCCATCTGGGAAGCTCGTCAGCCATCCACAGAAATACAGCTATTTAAAGTAACAGTAAATAGAGATGTGAACATTTGGAATTTGGAAAACTGAATCCACTGGAAATAAGTTATTTTTCAAAGTCCTTTTCAATATGGGTTATGCCAATAATACAGTGAATCTGGGACATACCTAATGATTCTATAAAAATCCTTTATGTTCAGTCTACCAAATATTTAGGAAAATAGAAGGTCCAAAAAAGAGAGGAGGAAGGAAAATTTATAGCAAATCAATATAGAAATCAGCTGTATTTTATCAGGATGTGACAGTGTTCATATTTTTATTCCTTATGCATAAAATTTATGTGTATGCTTCCTTAGAAATGCTTCCTTGCCCTAAAATGCTTAACAATTAAATATTTAGAAAACCATCTGGGAAGAGGGATTTCCTTTAATCAGTTTGGAACTTAGCAGTTCACTTATGTTTTAATTGGGATATATTGGAAAATGCCCTTCACATTACAATTGTCCTTTTGAGCCATAGGTTTGCTTTGATTTCTGCAGTAAGTTCCATAGGTGGCAATGGAAGGTGCTTGGTATGGCTCCTAGAGGAATTGAAATAAAAGGAAAAAAAAAAAAAAAGGAAAATCAAAACAAAAATTCAAAATGTGGTATGGACTTACTGCATTGACTTTCCTATGAGTCTGGTTTTCCTGATGTGATACTAAACCTGGGTTTTACCATGTATAGATGAAGAGCTTCACTTCTCTTACTCTTGAGTGACTCTGGTGGGGCATCAAAGAAATCCTCTGACTCGCATCAACGTAAAAGCAAAACAAAGACTAACTGGGACATTATAACTAAGTTCACCACACAGAATGCATGGGATCACACCTTTGCTAATGTAAATTCCCAACTGAGCTTTTTAACTGGAAAGGGAGACAAACGGTGTGAGTGCAACACAATACCCTGGGGAAAGCTGAAGTGGGTAATCCTGCTCGGAGGAAGAGTGGGGGTTGTCATCCCGGGTAGAACCCTGAAACAGAGCAGCTGAAAAGAAGAGAAGGAACCTATAGTCTGTACTGACATGTTTTAATTTAAACACCTCAAATCAGCTTCTTTTCTCTTTTCTCTTTTCTCTTTTCTCTTTTCTCCTTTTTCTCTTTTCTCTTTTTTCTCTTTTCTCCTTTTTCTCTTTTTTTTTTCTCTTTTCTCTTTTCTCTTTTCTCTTTTCTCTTTTCTCTTTTCACTTTTTTTCTTTTCTTCTTTTTTTCCTTTCCTTTCCTTTCCTTTCCTTTCCTTTCCTTTCCTTTCCTTTCCTTTCCTTTCCTTTCCTTTCCTTTCCTTTCCTTTCCTTTCCTTTCCTTTCCTTTCCTTTCCTTTCCTTTCCTTTCCTTTCCTTTCCTTTCCTTTCCTTTCCTTTCCTTTCCTTTCCTTTCCTTTCCTTTCCTTTCCTTTCCTTTCCTTTCCTTTCCTTTCCTTTCCTTTCCTTTCCTTTCCTTTCCTTTCCTTTCCTTTCCTCCCTCCCTTCCTCCCTTCCTTCCTTCCTTCCTTCCTTCCTTCCTTCCTTCCTTCCTTCCTTCCTTCCTTCCTTCCTTCCTTCCTTCCTTCCTTCCTTCCTTCCTTCCTTCCTTCCTTCCTTCCTTCCTTCCTTCCTTCCTTCCTTCCTTCCTTCCTTCCTTCCTTCCTTCCTTCCTTCCTTCCTCTCTTTCCTTCCTTCTTTCTCTTTTTTCTGCCTTAATTCATAAAGAAGTTGGCAGCTTCTTAAAGGTTGGTTTCATTGAAATTAAGCATTTGAACAGCTCTAAATATGTGACCCAGAAAGGTCACCTCCATTGACACTGCAAGCACAGCAAAATAGCAGAGATATCCTACTGCAACTTTTGTGAAAAGATGAGTTCAAACCTTGAGACTGAATAGCTAATTCTGTATCAAATTATGTAAAATGATATAACCTTTTTTATATATAATAAGGATATTTTTATTAGTTTTAAGTTTAAGGTAATTTGATTGAATGTATTCATTGAGGTAGGATTTTTAAATTGTCATTCTGTGTTTCAGGTTACCTCCTGAAAGAAATAAATGAATGAATGATCTTTACTTTAAATACAGATGTTTATCCTGGAATAAGGGCCAGATCTTACCAGTTCAGCCCAAATTAGAGGCTAATGACAGCCTTCCGAGTGTGATTCTGGCCCTGGTAACAAAAAAAAAAAAAAAAAAAAAACCAAAAAAAAAAAAAAAAAAAAAACCAACCTGACAGGGAACTACATCTGTGCTTGTCAATAAGCAGTTTCTTCAGAGAAGTTAGACAAGCATGTGACACAGACACTACTGCATATAATTTCTAATTTCCTGAGAACCAGTTTACTTTTGACCACCAGCAGGGTTTCTTTGTTTTTCATTAGGACATGGCTAAAGCTCTCTGAGTAACCATATCCAGATTGCTAATGAAAAAATATTGTCTGGAGTCACACATGTAATCTGCAGACTGTGGGTATAATGAGGGTAGGGAGCAATGTATCAACCTGTGCATGTACTGAGTGGCTTTTTTACCATGCCACTGCCTCAACTGAGCCTACATTGTGCTGCTTATTTTGACAGATATGTGTGAAAATCTGCCTCTAGGTGGAGTTTCCATAGATCAGCTCTTTCACAGACTTTGGGCCCTTTCCTCTTTTCTTCCTTTTCTTTTCTTATTTTTGACTCAGTGCCCTATCCTGGCTAGTGAAAATTGAATTGAATTCTAATTAACTTAATAGAAATAGCATAGATTCTTATATTCTGGGAAATGTAATGCATAGGAACAAAATTGCCTCCATTTTTCACATTGCACTTCAATTGCAAATGACGTTCATCATGTACTGTAATATTTTTTGGTGAGGACTGACAGATTTCCTGAGACAGTTCTGTGCAGTAAAAGCTGTATGATAAGGCAGGCTGGGCTGGGCTGTGGATAGTAACAAATCTGTCATTGCTTGTACAGCCACAAAAGCAGAGATTCCTTCATAACTACAAAACCAGTGTGGTGCAAACAAAGGACAGATGCTTCTTGAAACCAGAATAAACCTGATTCTGATGATCTGGGGCCCTATGAATTCACTCTCCATTTTTCCATCCAATGCCAACAAGGCTGTAGTTGTTGTAAGATACACCATGTGCTTCTAGGGTGCTATCCTGTCTTCTTATTTGCCCTCTGCTCTCCCATGCATTTCAGCCAAAGTTTTATCTACAAATGCCTCCTTACAGATCAGACTTCACCTCGTTCTTATGGCAGTGTAAAGTTGATGCCCGGGGCACAGGGGGAGAAGAAGCAGAAGAGGGAAGCAATTATTCTCTCCATGCGTAGGCACTTCCTCCTTCTCTTCCACCCCTTAGAAGCACAGGAAGTTCATCCTCAAACCATATGGTACCTAGAGATATGCTGTCTTGGGGGAATGCCAAGGGCCCAGCAGCACCCTCAGGGGCCAAGGGGGTCCTTTGCCTCACCTCTTCTCCCCAAGTTTTCATGGCGTGCTTTCCTTCACAAGTTCCCTTATCACACTTCTGCCAGGGCATCTCTTCCTGGCCTGCAACACCTGTGCTGCATTACAGTGCAGAAAACAATACCCACACTGAGACAGGCAAACTGTATTTCATTTGTCAGCCTTGCTCAGCTCCAGAAGAGCCACTGGAATTAATCCACTATGCAGCCTTTGATGGCCTGTTACTGAGAGGCTGGCTGAAGGTTCTGGGGGCACCGCAGGGAGGGTCAAGGCCTTTGGATCAACATTTGAGTGCACCAAGTTGTGCTTGAAGTAACCAGCAGTAATTATTTTGTTCCTGAGATGTGCTCGTTTCTCTCTGAGCTCTCCATTGGCAGTGATGTAATCAAAGTCACTTGGCGTGGAGTTGGGGAACACACAATGGTTTGTCTGCTTTGGCATTTGTGATCCACTTTGTTAGCAGGACCTGCTTATAATTTGAAATATATTATTTCCTTCAAAGTGGCATCGTTTTGAAAAATAGCATGTGATGCACTAATAAATTATTCAGCCTTCTGAACTGGCTACATGAAAAGCACATTTTTCCATCTGCATCTGGCTAGGCATTTGCAACTGTTTCTCTTGGATCTGTACCGCAGCCCACTTAGCCCTGGTTTTGTGACCTCCAGAAAGGATTAATGCAATATGTTGTGCAGGGGCCTGCTGGTGAAGGTCACTTGGAAGTGCAAACTGGTGTGACATGTGGCTGCCCACCTGCTCACTGGTGTTGGCTGCAGGGAGTGTGTTATCCCATGGCTCCAAACTGCGGTGAGCTCAGGCACAACAGGCAGAGGGTCCCACTCCTTCCTAACCATATTCCAGTTAAGTGCTGTAGGGCTCAGTGCTGCTGGGTTTGCTGGGGCTGTTTCTCATGGGACCAGTAGTAAGAGACTACCTACAGTTATATCTACAGCTACAGTTAATGCAATGCCACTTACAAAAGTCAGAACTTGAGACCAGAGCACCACTTCTTGTGAAGGAAAAGGAGAACCTGCTGTGAGTGCTGCCAGTAGGGAGTTCCTTTGTCATTCCTGTTGAACGTACACAAGTATTTGGTACCACTCAGCTGTTAACAAAAACTCATCCTTCATTATTTGATTCACTTTCAAAAAGTCAGTTTGGATCAGACACTATTTTTGTTGACTTCCACTGCAGCACCCAGGACTCCAGTCTAAACCTAAGATGTCCTTAGAAGAGGAACATAAGGATGGTGTTAGTCCAGCTGCTGAAACCTCAGCAGCTCAAGACTCCTTTCTATTTTCTCTTTTGTTTGGGAAATAGCATTATGTAATCTGCTCTGAGATAGGAAGACTTATGGGAAGATGACTTTTTTAGGATCTTATTAATTAATTCTTTTCATTGCATTACATGCTTTTTGCGCTTGGAGGTATATTTCATCAATCAAACAAGAAGCATTTGTATGTGCAATAACTGGTGGAGCAGTTTGCAACAAGCTGTAGAAAGCCAAAATGATCTCTGTACCTTGAGCATACTGATTTTCATAGGCAGTGTACTCTGTTGTTAGGCACTGGATAAACAATGATGATACAGACTGAAAATAGAGCTACACAAACATTTTATTTTTGTGACAAAAGCTGCTCAGTGCGCCAGAAATATAATCATGATCATATTCAGCTAAAAATTATCAGGATTTAAATGCCCTGGGCTTTAATTTTGATGAAAGACTTGCATACCACCAGAAAGAGAAATAATCAGTACTCCCTAGGGTCTGGCATCAATCAGGCTCAAAAGTATTTCTTTGCCAAGGAAAATACGTCTTCCATATCTTGGACTAGGCTAGATGTCTGATGTGTTGGTACTAGAAGAAAACAAAAATTGGGCATGTTTAGACTAAGATGAGAAGTTTGAGTCCTACATGACAAGGAAAGGGTGCATATTCTTGTTAACTCTGACAAATCTGAGAAGTCAGATTTGAATCCCCATTAAATATAAAATAAAAATAACATTGAGGAATAAAGATTTGCCAGATTATGCCTTCCTATTATTTTAATGTGTGATTTAGTAGAAGAAGGAGTATTAAGACAGGTCACAAATGAATATGATATACTGCTCTTTGGCTAGACAAATCAGGCACAGATTTAAATGGAGAAAGGTGGGGGAATGAGTTATCGCTTTTTCCCCACCACAGTGGGGGAAATGCAGACAGCACAGCCATGATCATGCTTTTACCTCCCAGCTCAGACAACTGGTCCTCAGCACTTGCTGTCCCATGGCCCTCCCCTCCTTCTGCCCCAGCCCCACACTGTCTTTTGCTTCAGCCCCACATCCACAGTACGGAAAGGCTTTGTCAGTCACTCCCATAAAGGCACCCAAGTGTCCAAAAAAGCTTCCAGAAAGACATAATTATCCAGCTGCCATTAGTACTACTGTCTTTCCCAGGTTACAAGACCTGCCTGTGCATGGAGTGATACACAGGATCTCACACACAGGCAGAGCACACCTTGAGCTATTTGGCCATGTGTTCTTCTGGATCTTCCCGCTACTCCTCCTGCCTTGTCTCCACCCCTGCACGAAACACAGCATCCTGAAAATCTTAGCCTGGCTCGCACAGACACAAGGAACATACATTTAGGATAGAAGTGGCTGAATTCAGTGAGACTCAGGAGTGAAGATAACTCATGGAATCAAGGCTGAGAAAGGGTCTTACCACTCAGAAGCTGTTACTGTCCCAGTAATTTTGGTGGTTGGGGAATACAACTTATTGTTGTCTTCTGAGTGGTGAAGTTTGCATTGCCCATATGACAAAACTCAGTCCCTGCATGTGTGTCAGCAGATAGCCAAAGGATGATATTTCACAGCTCTGCAGTAGCTGGGCTAACCTTCTGCAAGGCTCTTAACCTTGAGCTAATAAGTTTTACTCCTTCAAGGGGTAAAACATTTAACTGCAGCTGTTTACTATTTACACAAAGGGACTGACATGGGAGCCTTCCTGTTATGCAGTTTGGCCCATATGAACTCTGTTCAAAAAGAAAGGAGAACAAACACTCAGATTTTATTACATTTGCAACTTACAGAGGGCAGACTGTCCTCAGCTGTGTCATTTGTGAGCTCTTTCTTGAGCTTTGCTCATTGTTAGAGACAATATTAATTTTTTCAGTCATTTTCCATTTGCTGTTCAACACCAAACCATGAAAAATGAGCACTGACGTAATGATTGATCATGGAGCTGGGGGTTGAAAGTGAACGCTGGAACTGTTGGGCTCTATATGAAAAGGGTTTGGGGTTTTTTTCTTTCTTTTTTTTTAGATGATAATATATTGTTTGTGAATGGGTTATTTATTAGAGCCATGTGTAGCCTAAAAGGTTTGTAAAGATGATTACTAAAGTATATCCATATGTGGAATGTGTGTGCATATTTGTAAACTTGGCAATTCTTCCAGAATTTCTTTTTTAATGTTTGTAGAAAAAAAGGTCTCTGAAATTGTGTAGGGTCATTCTTTTTCTTAATAGTAGACAACATATTTTCAAAACTATTGTGCTTTGCATGACTTATACTTCAGTATACATTATACTTTAGTATCACACACTTATGTACTGTTGTATACTTTTTAAATTATGAATTATCCAAATGTTTGATAGTCTGGCATCAATCTTAGCATAAAATTCCTTCTTTGCCAGCATATTATATTCTCCAAATACTGTATTAGACCAGATACAGACTCCTTAAGGCCTCTCTGGTGGAAGGTAGCAAAAATTGGGCATGACTACTGTTTAGTAGATCTGGCGTGCTTTATCACAATGGAAATTGTTGTGGTTTTTGTCAAATTTTGGAATCCTGGAGTATCAGATTTTTCTTAAGGAAACGTTTGGCCAGATCACACTCCTATGAGTTTTCTAAATAGAAACTGTGGAGTCTCAGGCAACAAACCAATATCGTCTTTTCCTGCTCTTAACTAGTGGGTCTAAATGCAGAGCTGTTCCACTACTGTAAGCAGAGGAGTTTGGCTATAGCCCTGGTGGGGCTGAGAGCAGGACTTTTTCTGTCATGTGTTCCAAGCCACCCCAAATGGTAACAGGAATAGGTTCTGTTGGGTCTGACAGCATTAAATCAGGCTTTTACAAGATCTAAGCGTTGCACAAAGGAGACCGTCCTGCCGAGCGCCTCAGAGGCAGGCTGCTATCTATTAATCTCATTTTAAAGGAAATGAGGAAAGCAGCACAGACAGGTGCTCCCTAGCAAGGCATCACAAACATAAAAGGAAATCCATGAGCTGATGCTGCAGAGAGGAAATGGGCTTGTAACTCAACATTGACAATACACGGGCAGTGGAGACAAACCCAGGTACTTCTGCATGCAGCTAAATTCAGGCACAGGGCTTTGCTGAGGATCCACTTCCCAGGAGTTTGTCATCATCTGCAACAATCTCCCCTCATGGCTTTTTGGAGCTGTGCAAATGCACTCAGCTTCTCTCTCCAAGGTGCCCAGAGCAGCACTGTGCTGTCACTCTGTGGCTTGCCCTGTGAAGTCCATGTCTTGAACACCTTTGTGAATATTTTCCAGTATCTCTGTAAATTTCAAAGTAAGAAAAGAAACAGGTAAAAGCAACTTGGGAAAAAAGATCCTCTCCACACAGTTGAGACTTTATATTTCAGGAAATAGGGATGTGATTAAATTACGCATTTATTTAAGTGTCTTGTTTTAACAAGGAATAAATATTGATTTACAATAATCATAAATGAAGGCATGGATCATTTAAATTCATTTTCGGATTGCCAGAATGCCTTGCTGGCTTGGACTGGAATTAAGAAAGATCAAAAAGTCATGTCACAAACCCAGCAAATATATAGAATACAGGGTAACTCGAGAAAAAGATCTAGTAAACAGAGCAGCCTGAAACTAAAGGAGAAACTTAAAAGGGATTTGGAAAGTCAAGCACTGGAAGCTATGATTTGCTTCTCATGTTTAAAATAGCATCTCCTTCACATCTCTGTAGGATCAGGCATATTTCAAACAATTCCAGTTTATGGAGACTATTCTATGGAAAAATATTTAATATATTAATTTTACTTTAGGCAGACATTTCAGCTGCAATAATAAACCATACCTAAATTTCATGAATGAATTAATTTCACATCAAAGCTATGGTTTATGCCCATAAAAATTCTTACGTTACATCCCAATGTGGAAAAACATTTAAATTTCCTGGAAGCATTTAATTCCTAAAATATGCAATAAATGTACTTGAAAAAGGTATGAAGTGTGTTGTCAGTGATGCTGTAATTACCTTCCACTAACTATTGTTTTGGGGAGCAATTTAAGTATATAAATAACTGTAGTTTTTTTTTTTTTTTACTGCAAGATATGAAAATATATAACTAGCTTCTTATTCTTCAGCTTGGTCATAAATAGTCTCTAATTTTGTACCAACTATTTTATGGAGGAGGTTTGGAGGGGATTTCAGTAACTGTGTGTGTGACTGATGCCAGTTGAGAAGTCCTCAGAGCTGGCTTGTTTCATTTTTGTCAAAGATCAGCAATGGTTACAGAAGGTTTAAACCATTACTGAGTACTTAAAAATTTCTTACCAGATGTCTGTATGATTGTGTTTTCTAATCTAATATTTTACTGGGCATCAAAGTAGGCTCTAGGATTTTTTGTGTTCATAGAAATGAAAATCAAATCTTTACTAAATTCATCAAATTAAATCCTTGATACATCCCATTGCTTGGTGTATTGCTCTCAAGGAAAATTTACCATTCTGTTTCTGTCTTAGATTCTTTCATTTACTTCCATAACTTTTTGCTTTGTGATTGTCTAGGGTTTCTTTAAATTCTTTGGATTCTTTAGGATCATTAGTGTTAAATCACTGCAGGTTGTCCTCTGTACACTGTCACGTGAACTTGCACAAGACATATTGGTGGCTACTGTACTGTAACACTTGATCAACTGCACCTTCTCCTGGGCTTTTGTACCTTTTGTCTGAACTTTTATTGCTGCCTGTTAAATTATAGCAGTCCCATTAGTGCCTGACAAATGTCTTTGTTCTCCTGGAATTGTCACTGTTTGTTGGTCTTCTCCCAGCTGCTGGTCACGTAGTTTCCAATTTTGCCAGATGTAGTAGTTTGCCAGTTTTTCATCTCAGATGCAGCTCTGGCTTGACTTTGGTTCAATGCAGCACCAAAATTTCTCCTGCATTGTGTCAAGGTATTTTCCCATCTCTTCTACACCATTTATTGAGTGCCTATTTTTCCTCTTGCCTAGATGGTCTTGTAGACTCGGGGAGGAGCGTAACAAAGATTACTTTAGAAATGTTGTCACAAATCTTATTAGTTATCCATTCAGATTTACCATTGTTACCAGTATGAACTCTAATCACTGTATCCATTTCTCCCTTACATACCACTCCTTCAGTATACATGTATGATTTATTTTATTAGCTTTGCTGACAGTTAAAGGTTCCTGGCATTTGAGAAAGTAAGTGTTGGCATTCCCAGTCCTGTGATCGTCAACTACAGATAAGTATTCCCCCGCAGATACTCAGGGAGAGTTGTGTTACTTGCTACCTGAGCTGATGGGGTTGCAAACATATATGCAATATAAACACAGGTTTTAAAAGCACCAATGAGTAATTCCTTCCTTTTTCCATTTCAAATTATATGTGAAAATGTCTGTGCCATTAGCAGTAATTCTTACACGACAAATACCAGATTTTTTTTTTTAGACAGAAGTGGTATAGAGCAAGAAAGATCATTGGGTAGTGTTATAATCTGAGCATGCTTGCTAAAGCATCATATTCACATTTCTCAGAAGCACGTGACCTCATTATAAGGTGGACTTTTGGTATCTAATGTCTTGCTGGTGGACTGCCTATCTTCTTGCTGTGTCACTTGGCAATCCTTTTATACAAAACTCCATCTTCAGTAGAGTAAGAATCACCAAAAGCAATGAAATCTAAAATACATGAGATACAAAGGTTTTTCCAGTGAATTGTTTTGCTTTCAGTGTCTATGATCTGCATGTGTGAACCAGAGTCTTGTGGCCACACTTTTGCCCGTATACATGACTGATAAGGACAGATCACTGCAGAAGCTAAAAAGGTTGCAATTTTTAATTCCTGATTACTACAATGGGATTATTTGCTCTAGCTGGTTTCTAGTCAGTGTAGGACTGAGTATTTGTGGTACTCTAGGCTGAGTATTAGTGGTGTAATTTTAGAGTCACTAGAGAGCTGGGGATAAGAGTGAGTGACAGGAAAAAGGAATCACTTTGCATCTTTATGGATTGACTGTTTAGCAGTTGTCATCCAAGTAAACACTGAGTGCAAACTATTCAAGCTGCACCACACCTTTTTAGGCACCTTTATGGGCAACACTCATTTCATTAAATTGAATGATAAACAAATGAATCAGATGGATAAACTAAACATGTCACCAGCCTTCCTGAGAAGCAAAATATTATTGACCCACTTACTTTCATTCACATACTCCAGTGCTAGTTGAAACATCTCTCCACTTGCCTAGCAAAAATTATCAAATCCTAGATAAGAGAAAGAGTGTATCAGGCCCAAGCACAGCTAATATACTTTGTGCAAATGCTGGAGGGAAAACGAGAATACTCGAATGACTGTTTTATTACTGAACAGAACTCTTTGTCTAACTGTCAGCTACCTGGCTGGAAATCTCTCATCTTGACACAATAACGAGAGAACCAGTTTTAGGAATGAATGTTCAGATGCTGAAAAAAGCAAGTCCCAGCTCATATGCTCCAAATGTTACCTTTCTGTTTAATAAGGTGTAATTTAGATGGAGGTTTCACCCATTGCTTTTTCACTTCCAGGTAGGCATGTCAGTGGGTGGAGATGTACATGCCCTGCAGTTGTGGCAGTCTTCCCTGATGACAAGTATAAAAAGAATTAACAACAAACATGGTTTTTAAGTATTTCCCCCCTTGGTTGGTTAGTTTTCCATTTAAAGTTCTCATTTTATTCATTTGACTCACTCAGACACTGAAATAAGTTTTAACATTGCAGTGAGACATAAAACTCACTCCTGTGGGAAATGTGATAATTCAGCTCTCACTGTTGCAACAACACTGTCCCAAGTTACATTTCCCCAGGCCCTGTTCCTTCATTTTTAGGAAGTCAGACAACAAAACTGCAAATCTTTTCTCCAAAGCCTGACGAGCCTTCTGCATGTGTCAGCTGTCTGTCAGGTTGCTCCATTCAAATCTGTAGGATTTGTAGTCTTCTCCAGAAAAAATGATCTCACTTGTTTTGTCTGAAGTGCCTTTTACACCCACAGCTGGAATAGGTGTGCATGTGCAATCCCTGTGATTTTAAATGTCAAAAAAGAGAGGTGTTGGATGTGGGCCCAGCTTCAGAAAAAAACAGCTCTTCAGTAATTTGTGATTGCAATGCTTGTGAAGGTTTGACAGCTCTGCAGCCAGAGACCAGCTCTAGCTGTGAGACCAGACTCTCTGTGGCTACTACAGAGGTGAGTGATGCAAGAACCCTCCACCACCCCTGCCTGAGGCTTTGGATGGTGCCTGCACACAATGGCAGTGCCCAAATACCTTGAAATCGGACAGAGGCCCTCCCTCAAGGCATCAGTTCTCTATCAGCAAAATGAATGGAGGTACAGAAGGATTAAGAAAAATGTGGGAAAGGCCAATGATGATGAACACAGGGTCAGTTTCTCTGCTCCCAAATGAAACAGGTCGAGAAGGAGGAGACAGTAAGAGTAGCCTGAATCAGTGGCTGGAGTCCAGACAACAAAGAGGCACAAGGTGAAGGGGACAAGGAAGGGATACTGGCAGATATTGTGCCAAGAAAGGACCAAAACATCAGCATGGATAGAGGGGAGAGACACAAGGCCTACAGGAAACAGAGAAGGGTGGTTTCTTGGGGAGGAGAGGAATCCCATCCCAATGAGAATGACAGACTTGGTGACAGAAGCACTTTTCCTGAGGGATGAGTTGATCAATTAGGTAGCTTTACTGCAGCTTTTCTGAAGAAGGATGAAGCACTAGTCCAAGGTAAATAAATTGCTGACAGAATTTATGCCCTTCCTTAAATGTTAACTATGCCTCAATAGGGAAATTAGTCAGAATTTGAATTGTCAGTGGCCACCTGTTTCTCTACCTGAATTTTTTTTTTTAATTTCAAATATGGCCCTTATTCAGTTTTATTCCCAGTTCTCAAACTTTATAAATTGTTCTTCCACTGGCCTTCTGGTTGATCTTGGACACTACATACCTCAGTTTGTACATCTTTAAAGTATGCCTAAAATAACTCATCTGAGGATGTTCTATCCACTAGTATGTTGGAGCTGTGGGAACGTAAAAGAGGGAGAACATATTTTAATTAGATTAATTAATATATTCTTTTAATACATTTCCTTTCCATTTGAAATCCATTTTAATAAGTATTGCATGCAATTCATTAGATGTGAATATCTACATTATTTTAGTGGTTTTGCCTGATATGATTATAGAAAAAAATTGAATAGAATCCAGAAAATACCAAACAATTGTCTGATCTGTCTCTGATATTGAACAACTACGTCACAGAGTTATGCCTAGCTAACAGATGTCTATAATGATGACAGGTCCTGACTTTTTGAGAAACAAGGTTAGCTTATCTGACACTAAAATCTCTGGCTCTTTTACCCAAATTGGGAAGGACACTGAGGGACTGAGAAGCATATGTTCCAAATCAGCTGTCAGTAAATGACCAAGCAAATGCATGGAACAACACAGACATTCTTCACACTTTGCAAATGCAGATACTTTCTCTTATTTTCAAGTTTTTCCTTTACACTTATTTTCAGATGGAAACTTCTCCAAAAGCCAGGTAACATGGAGCAGAATGGGAAAATAGTACTGAAAGTGATTGATTGCAAAAATTGGAAGATGTATTGTGTAATCATATGCCAGGAGAAGGAGCAGGCAACATGACTTGGTTTCCATTTCAAATAAATAGACAGTGGAACAATCAAGTAACTGCCAAAGTAAATTAATTCAGCATGGTTGGAACACCAGTGCACCGCTGCCTCAGAGAAGGTTTCTGTCACAATTTACAGCATCATCAGTGAAAGACACAGATCTTCTGGTTTATTTTTCACGTCCTGAGCCACACTCTTCTCTCTGTTAGTCTGACTGACATCTGGAGGAACACTGGTGAGTTCACTCTAATTAGTCAAAGTTTAAATTATTGTAAAGCAGATCAGATTCCTGCCCACTGTCCTTGAACCCCTGAGATATGCAAAATGTATGATGGACTCTTTCTCATGGGGATTTATACACTGATTTAAGTGCTCCCACAACTTCTTTACCACATTATGAGCTTTAGGGGAGAAAGAAAAAAAATCTTTTAACTATGAAAAAGTGATAGAAATAAAGAAGAATTAGTAGCTCTCTATGGAAATTGCAAGAGGTCCCAAGGCCATATCAAAGCACATTATTTAAATTCTTTTGGCTTTCACCCTCAGAGCTGAACTTCTCTTCCAACATGTCCAAATCTGCATTTGATCTTGTAATTTGAGATATGCTAAGGTAGAGGTTATCATACTCCTTTGCTTTGAAATCTGTCACAGAGTTTCTTGTTAAAGGCTTTGATTCTGCATAAACTGAACATAAAATCACAACATGCACAACACGCTTGACTTGCACCAAACACTGTCTTTACAAACTTCAACAGTGTTGTGCAGGTGTGAACAAGGATTTACCAACAAACAGCGTTTTTTACCAATATGTGGCTTGTGGCTAAAGGACAGAGCACTCAAATGGTATTGCAGCCTAATACCTGGCATGCTTTATGTGAAAGCAGGACACTCCTTCATTAGCTGAAGGTCACGGATTATAATAATGCTTGGCACTTAGAATCCTGGAGGCGTTGTACTCCATCTAATTAAAATTGGCAGATATGTCAGCTTTTATGCATAGGGAAAATAAAGTCAAGATTTCCCTAAAGACAGAGATAGAAGAGGAAAGAATTCATAGGCATAGAATTCTAATTCTATTCAGTTCTTTGGTACCCAGTTCTTCCTCAGATTCCTGACCACACTTTCTAATAATAAGGGACAAAATTTAATTTTGTTTAAAAAAAAAGAATGAGGAGTAAGTACTAAATCTATCATTTGTGCTTAACCAGGGCACAATATTTTCAATAGCAAAGAGCTTTTTCAGAGGTACGAATAGAAAAGCAAAGCATAACACCCACTGATGTTAAAATTCACAGGCCTATTACAAGCTAAAAGATATAGCTTGTTTTTTTTAATACTGCACACCTTCTTTCCCAGAGCAAAAACTCAGAGTATCAGCAGAAGCATGAAAGAATATTCACCCTTCTACATCTAACACATTCATCTTATACAGGCTTGGCATGTCAATGCATTTATTAAGCTGGACACCATAGCATTGCTCTTTACCTTATATTAAGCATGGAAGCAGAATGGAAACCCAAATCTGACCAATTTCATTTTTATATTTTTTATTCTTTCTTCTACCAAGTTTTTCTAATAGATGCTCACTTCATAATTAAATACCCAATTCTTCAGAGCTCACAGTTGCATGAAGCTCACTTCAGCTGGGAGTACAGCTATCTGTCATTCTTCACACTGGTACTACGTGATGAGAGAGGTCTCCACAAAAGTCAGTTCCCTTGGTGCTCTCCATGCTCATTTGAGGTTGGCTGTTACTGGTGTTTGGAGCACCAATGCTCCAACTGAGCTGCCAACTGAAGGGACACATCTTTGCTCAGAAAATTCCATGACATCTACAAAGGTAAAGAAGCATTCTGGAATTTCTCTGCAAGCACAGACAGACTCAGCTCAATCTGGCAGAGTAACTCCACTGATCTTCAGCAGACCCACTTGCAGGAGTTGAGGTCTACATATCTTATTAACTAATAAAAAGAGGGGCTGCAAAGTGCAGAGTATATGCAGTTGGCTGGCTGTAGCTTGCAGCTCATAGTATCTGTTATTCTGTGTGGCAACAGTGCTAACTAGAAATGTTGAAATAATCATATGTATTTTAATGTGCCTTCTCTGCTCTTAAAATTGAACACAAGAAAAATTCTTCTAAAGGACTTTCTCCATTTCATTGCACACTGGCTTAGAGAGTGTCTCAACACTTAATAAATACTGTGGACTTTTCAAGTCATACTTCACACTCTTTAAACATTGTGCAAGTTTTGTCTAGAGATCTGAAATATATGGAATGATCAAAGTTCAGTAAAGTGCATTATATATGGCTCTTACCCTTATTCAATGGCTATAATTTCAATCCTTCTGGAGATAAGGAGCACACAGAGCAGGCTGCCACCTCCACATAGTTGCTTTGTTGCTACCAACCTGATTATTTTGTTCAAACTTGAACAATCTAGGAGGTCATTCTTAATAAAAGCAACAACTGTGGACAAGATGAATTGTATCAAATTATTATTATTTTTTCAAGAAAGCAGAATGTTCCCTCACACTGTCTTGTATCTCCTTGTTTTTAAAACAGAGTAATACTCTGGAATAACTTTTCTTAATAGGTCACATGTGCTTAAGAAAATAGTGAAAATGATAGTGTGGAAAGTTGAGAAGTTTTCTTCCCCAAAGCAGCAGGTAGAAAAGATTTCATGTAAGAATGTGGAAGATATTTTTTCAAATTGAATAAGCAGGGCCAGTTATTTGTACTGAAAAATTCCAAAGATTAAGCTTTTGCTCTTTAATGTCTCAGCCCTTAAATGCATGTGATCTATGTGTTCAGTTTGTTGCTTTTTACATTTGCGCTTTAAGCACAGCATCCATTGATAGCTTTTTAGAAAGCACTTGAGTGCCATGTGTTTTAGCAAAGCTAACAAGAGAGAGATTTTAGATATAAGGAACAGTGTTTAAAACAGGCTTGTGAAATTGTTGATTTCTACGTGCTGCCAGGAACCAACCTGGGGTGGGAGGAGAGCAGGGAAGCTTCAGAGGAAGTCTCAAAGAAATGAGCTGTAGCCAGTGCTGTCATCAATGGCAGTGAGAGTCAGACTGGCAGTTTAGTCAGGGTTTAGCTAGTGTCTGGAATTTGGACACCCCTGTACACAAATCCTTAATACCAGGGAGCTCTGTAGCTGGCTGGCACGTGAGGCAGACATACAGACATGGAGTGGTTATCCTGCTGCAGATGACATGTCCAACCTTTGCAGAAACTAAGGGCTCAGATGGATGTAGAAATGACAGCTATCTACTTGTTTCATCCTGTCACATCAGATGGCCAGAATCACATTTATCCTTCTCTAACAGTGGATTCACAGATTTTTTTGTTTTCTCCATCTTACTCCTGCAAGGAGTCATCCTTGTTGCTGAACAAGGCAGGAGATGTTGCAAAAGTATTCAGTGCTCTAGAGAGATGTTTAAAATGTAAGCCACCAGGTTTAATGAGGGGATTGGCCTTTTCCAGCAGTCATCAAGTCACTGAAACTTTTTGTTTACCTTGTCTGAAGCAATACGATTTTGCTTGGTCATACAAGACACCTTTAATGGCAAAGGTTGCATGTAACACAAGAGTTTCTGGAGATGAGTGCACATTTGATCCACTACAGTGATTTGATTATGGTGTTCATGAAGGCTGACTATGCCTGAAATGCCTGAGAGTGTAGTTAATCTTTTGTGTTATTATCCAAATTGGTCTGCCAAAGTCATGAAATTGAGGTTGGGGTTCAGTGAGGCTTGCCAGAACTTTTATTAGCTGCTGAGGAGCAGAGTTCCAGGAGGATTGATGGGAATTGGTGAGTCTTGATGTTTTCTCAGCATCAGATCCACATCCCTTTCAGGATAAGTATTGCAGCATTATTGATAGAGCTTTCAAAAATTTAGAATATATTTGCACTCCTTTTTTTTAACCTAAACTATGAAAGCCTTGGTCTGAAACACTTCAATGGCATGAGAAGCTGCCAAGGACTGGTGGCCTAGGGCACAAACTTGGACTATTAATCCATAGTTAATAGTCCCATTAGTTCCCAAGATATGTCCAGCGATCAATGTTTCTTAATTAAATTGTACTAACTGACAGGAAGTTTCTCCCAAGCATGTTACTTTCCAAACTGTGTCCTTTAAAAAACCTTATTCACATTATTCTTTAGATTTTTGACCTCTCATTCATCCTTCTCCTGCCATACAACAGATGAACTTCAATCTAGCATGAATGATGTCATGTGTTCGTCTAGCAGGAGTCCTCATCAGCATTGCTCTTACTTGCTCTGCCTTGAAATACTCTGTTTCAATAGAAATGAGAAAAATGCCTTCATCCTCATTTCTCTGTGAAGCACAATTTATTTAGAGGATAAGCCTAGATCTGTTATGTTAATCATAAATCAATTATATTTATCCCAAACCTGGAAAACATGAAAATACCTTCTTTCCTCACTGCAAAATCCAGTAGGATATTCACAGTAATTATGGCTTGTTTTATACAAATTATAAGCTCATATCATAATCATCAGAGCTACAACACAGTATTTGTCTATCTTAGAATATTTGAAAAATCTCTTTCAATTGCAATGGAGGTTTGGGAATTGTTGTTGGTTTTTTTGTTTTGGTTTGGTTTGGTTGTTTTTTTTTTTTTTTTGTTTTTTTTTTTTTTGACAGCTGAAGTAAATCCTTTCATGGACCAGGTTTCCCCTTTTTATTCCTCCTGTAGCCTTTTGAATTTACATGACATGAAGAAAGTGAGAAGGGAACTATGAGGTTAAGCCTGTAAAATACTGTCTCTGCCCAGTACCATTGGCCATTGATTTGGCAGATAAGCACCCTGCAATATTGCTCCTTACACCTTTAGTCTGTAAATAGATTATGTCAGTCAAGCTGTCCCCACTGTTTGTTATTACTAGCACTTGAATCATCCCATGCATTTATCAGGTTCAGACCTCCTCAGTGTTAAGGAATGTACAAGGAGAGTCTAAAAATCTCACAAATAAAGAAAATATTTTAGGAAATAAAGAAATATTCTTAATTCTGCTATTTGCATAAGTGGCTGAGATACAAAGCAAAGATATTTGTCTTCATGATCCCTATTTTTTGCAGTAGGGTTTTTGAGGGAGCCTTTTTTGTATGTTTGTTGGGTAGCTTTGGTGTTTAGGGATTTTTTAGGGGGTGAGGAGGGATTGGGGGATGGAATTTACAGTTCTGATCCCACCTGGTAAGCAGAGGTTTCAGTTTATAGGAAAATAGGAAAAACTGATTGATCTAAAATCTGCAGTTTGCACATACTATTCCCCAACCATGTCTAAAAAACTGGCTGGGTTCATTGTGGGCTTCAAAACCCTTGAAGCAATTTACCCCATTTGATACTGAGGTACTGGATTTGGCTCACACTGTGATTAACAGCACCAGAGAATAAATTCTCTGCATCTTTCCTCACAGTTTAGTTGGCAAGATATCAAATAAGTACACTTCTGCTTATGAGAGTGCACATTTCATTGTCAATGTCTAGAACTCAAGCACCAAAAATGTCCCATTATTCTGTGTTCATTATTAAGTATGTGTCATGGATTCATTTCTCCTGTTCATCTTGGACTCTGTGGAATGTAAGCATGATCTTATGGTCAGGCCCTGCTGCCCTTTCCCCATTAAGTGCTAAACTGTCAGAATGAATGGAAGCTGGTGTATGCAGAGAAGAAGAGGTGGCTATATCTGAAAGAGTGATTTTGATTTTTGTAGCCATGGTTAAATTAAATCCGGCTGAGAATTGCAACCAAAATTTTTCAGGCTCTTTTGTGCCCCATCATGACTATTGACCATCATGCCAGCAAGGATGTTAATAAAAGGGCATTTCTAAAATTTCCTCCTCATGACAATATCCAATTCAGTTGCACATTATTTCTTTTTGAAGCCCCTGGAATATTTTGTCTTTATTGTGTCAAAACATCCTAATTAGTAGGTCAAAAGACTCAAATACAGCTTTTCTATTTCTTTCAATTCCCTAAAAATTGGCTAAAATCAATCCCAGTGAGGTTGTGTGCAATTGCCAGTGCTGGAAAGCAGGCACCTGAAGAATCCCATCATTTCTAAAACTCTGTGAGATCTGCTCTGCCTGGCTCAGGCACTCTAGGTATAAAGTGCATTTTGAGGTTATGTGCTCTTCCTACAGGCTGATGCTATTACGGAATCCTGCATAAAAGCAGCTGCTATTTGAGTCAAAATACAGGTATGATAATTAATTTTGCAGGGTATATAGCTTAATGAAGAACTGAATCACTACAGATGGGTTTAAATTGACAGCTCAAGTCTGTTATCATTTAGGTGGGGAAAGGGGGACATCTGGTGGGAGGTCTGTAAAAAATTGGGCAATGTAATTTTCTATTTGCAGTAGGATACAAATCCCTAGAGAAGTTGTATATTCTGCATAACCTATAGACTTTGCATAATTTCTAACCAGGAGAATTGATGGATTAATTTGTATCAAACCCACACAACAGGATGTTTTGCTGTGGTGCATACTGTAAGCCCTCACTTCCCTTCATCAAGTTCACAAAGAAGTATAGGTAAGGCTAGATGAATGTCCAATATCCTCTTGTAATGAGATTTTTCACAAAAGGTCTGGAAGAAAAGTGGTGGGATAAGACTCATCCAGAAAAAGCACTTAATACTTTTTGTTCAGAGTTAGAAAAGAAATATTAGGAATTCTCCAGCTTGCCTTAGTACATAAAAAAGCAAGATATTGTGGCATTACTAAGGCTTGAGTAGACATCTTCTAAAGGATTATAACCTACTTAATCAACCTCTAGGAATGCAACAAGGCAGGAGGCAAAACATACAGTTATACTTGAGCGTGACACTTCAAGTGCAGCAGATTAAATGAAGACATAAGAATGTGGCACATCCATGTTAAAATGCCCAGGATGCTTGGGCCCATCAAGTAAATAATAACTAGAATGCATTTATTGATAAAGAAGAGGACAACTACAAGTCTTTGTTGTTTCCATCTGCTTTCATCCTTTCCTAGCAACAGTCAATCTAGCATATGCAGCTTTACTCCTTCTGCTGCCATTTCAGAGCTTTTGTCCCATTTTGGGAATGATCCCCTTCAGAAAACATCCTAGAACAAGGTGGCTCCAGGGTCACAGCAGTCAAAGAGTGAGAGCTTCAGTCTTGCTGTGGGAGGAGCAATGCTGGAAAATCGTTCCCTGCACAGCTATTGCTGCACGGGGCACTGAGGAGAAGACAGCCAGCATGATGTGAGACCTTGCCACAGCTGCTCACCCTGCCAGGCTCTCTCTTTACAGCTGAGCTATCTCACCCACTGCAAACCGGGTGAATTTAATTTCCTGGGAATTCTGTGGCATAAACATTTCTCCAAAGTCAGCACAAGAGATATGCTGCAAGCTGAGACTTGAAATGAGTGTACTTCTTTTTCCCCTACTCCACTGCTATATTTCATTTCTTTGTCTAAATCATTTCATAGTCTGTGTCCCATGGCAGCACTGTTACAAATTCAGATGTTTTTTAATATTTCTCTGTTCTCACTAAAGGATTCTCTGAGTGCATTCCAGATTTATCTGCAGCCTTTAAAGTGCAGTAAGGAACTATCAGTGCATCTAATTTATGCTTGCATTTGTATTTAAGTTATCGTTAGCATAAGGTATTTAATCAGATTATGATTAACTTGCTTTTGTAAAGCTAAAGCAGAACTTTCTAAGATCAAATGTAACTTATTACTCTCCAAAAAAATTATTTCCATTTAAAGTATATTTATTAAATGTGCTGAACTGTTATGTAGTTCCTTTAAATTTATGAAAAGACTCAGAAACTGCTTGGCAAGAATACTTGACATGACAATATATATCATAAATGCCTTTCACATTATATAAAGAAGAGCATGCATAAAGAACAACTAAAAAAGTTTAGCATGTTCACTTATGCTCTGAGTATAATATAAGCCAAGCTAACCTCATTTTATATGAGACCCTTTTTTACTCAAATTCATCACTCAGCTTTATTTTATCTGTTGCATTTTCATTTTTTTTGGCCAAATCTGAAGTGCGAGCATTCAGGCTTCTAAGCCGCCTGATAGAGAGGAATTTAAGAATGGAACAACATTCAGAATGATGGATGCATAACTTATTTTAAAAAATGGGCTCCTGAGCTAGCACAAAGAAGAAATGCTAATGTTGTGATCCTATCTGGAATGCACATTGTAATTGTCTGGACTTTTACTGCAAGCAAATTTTCACTTCTCTCTTTTGAAAATGAGTGATGTCATAGTTTTTAATTTTGGCAAACACTCAGAGCAGTTTAGTTTTGAAACATGCTACAACTGGCAAGATAAACCATTAGGAAAATTATTAGAGCTAAGTGCCCTTTTACTGTCAAACAACGAAGAACACAATTTGCTGCACAAAATCTTCAATTCCCACTGGTTCCTGTAGGGTTTTGTATTAGTGATGCAAACTCATTTTCAAAGGCAGGGTCTCCCAGCTGATGGTGCACAACAAATCAGCTCTGTGGAACACCATTACTCAACAGTTACTGCACCCGTGACTCTTCATCAGTGCTGTGTGACAACAATGGTTGTGCAACTAACCTGTCCATTTCAAGATGTGCTCAAACCAATATTCTGGATTTAAATGATCATTAATCAAAGGATAAAGTTTTAGCACTGAATCTGAACTCACTCCCACATTTGACAGGTGACAAAGGGAATGGTAGGCTATCTGTGCCATTTTTGAGAAAACCCCAGTGAGACTGTTTTTCAGGGAGAATACATTGGCTAAGCTGTATAACTTAACATTTCCAAGACTTGACGTTCAATTGCCTGTAATCACAGAGTTTTTCATTCTTAGAAAGGTAGTTGAATTTCATCAGCAGCCTGATAAGTTCTTCTATTTCTACCCCATATTAGTCTAACAGGATTTTCTACTTTTCTGTGGGACATTGATTATTTATGATTTGCTAGTGAAAAATGCCAGCCTTGGTGGAAAAAATCATCTAGTATCTTGTGGCAGATCTGCCTTTCTGAGAGCCACAGTAGCTACACAGCCAGGGTAACTGCTTGCACTACCAGAGGCCAGCTGGAGGGTCAGTTAATGCTTGGTGAGGTGTGCAAATGGCATCATCCCTAAGGATTGGTAGGAGTTTCATTACAGAGTCCAAAAATTAAAAGGTTTTGATGACTCTCCATTGTGTATGTGAACATACGAATTTTCAAAATACCTTCAGATGATTTTTGTGGAAACAAATCCGTCTGTAAACCTGCTCTTTGTCTTAGTTGTGCAATTTTAATTGTCCCAGACTGTTGCATGAAATAACAGGTGGCCGAGATGTAGTTGCAATTAGGACAAAAATAGGTCCCTTGTAAGCAAAGGATTGCAGAAATCTCCAGCACAAAAAATAAGTGAACAAGTGTTTGCAATATACAGTTTATGGCTATAAAAGAGATACTATCAGTGATTTGGGTTAAAAGGACACTAGAGTTAACACTTACCCACTCTTTTCTTAGGAACAGGGCAATAAAGAAGATATGTCTATTTTTTTTTTTTTTTTTTTTTTGAGATTACATGTCAAATCTTGAAAGAACAAATTCAAACTTTGTTGAACTCTATGAGCAGAATCCATGCCAGATTAATTTTTGGTATGGATGTTTATGAACATCACACACAATTGGACCCTCTGTAGCAGACTGGCTGCCCAGTGCAGGGCTGTTGAGAAATTACATGACCTGTGTGCAACATGTACACAGCCGAAGGTGTGCAATGTATGCATCCATACTTTTCTTCATAAACTCTGCATAGGAATCTTCCATCTTCCTGGAAAGTTAACTTTTTTCTTTGGCTGCAGAGAGGTAAAAGATACTCTCTGAGAGAATTCAAAAAAGGAAACATTCATTTAAATTGAAAGCACAGACAGGAAAATACGTGACATCTATAGCACAAGAGTTTATTTCTAAGGGATTAGCTGATGAGATTTTTAGGAATAAATACAATGTACATTAGGTTTAGAAAAGGCTTTTCCCTAGATTACTACAAGAACATTATGCCATTGATTTCTGACACTGGATTTGTAAACCTAAAATGTAGTGTTGAATCAGTAAGCACAGCTTTCATGGAACTCAAAAATCATCTCATGCTGTAGTTGTTTCAGCTGTAATTCTGACACCAGCAGAAGTGTGGGAAGCATGATTTTTGTTCTAATTGTATGATGATTTGGCTGAACTTGTTAGTTTCAATGTAATTCCATAGAATTAATGAAGGTGCATGAGAAGAAAATTCTTTTCTGGTCTAATTTTCAACTGGATATTTCTTTTCATTTTTTTACAAAAAGATAACTGTGAGATGGCTGTACTGGTTGCACCTGCAAATGCTCATGCTAATTTAACACCTGTATCACATTGTGCACTTCTTGTTTTTTATGAGGAGGAGAAATCAAAATACTTTTGAGATAGCCCTATGCTCATCATTTGTCAGAAATGAGGATTGATACATTAGATTGTTTATGAGAGTGCTGGCAAAAGGGTTTGTGAAAAAATCACTGACACTACTTCTTAAAGCTGGAATAAAAATCTTTTGCAAACAAGTCTTCTTAACACATTTTAAGCTCTCCTACTTGGCAGAACAAAAACCCTCCCTGCTTGGTCTTGATTCAATTTTTTTTCAATTTTAGTGAAAAAAGCAGTCATTTCCACATCTTGTGTGGAAATAGCAATAACAATTCAATATTTTCGATAATACTACAGCAAAGGAGATGCAGGAGGGATGTCCTGACACTGAAAACTCTCTTAAGATGTATCTGTTTAGATAGTGCATAGTGAAAAGGTAAGGTTTAAAGTATGCACCCAGCCTCTTCCTGCATAGGAAAGCTAAACACTGTTCATACTGGCCTGCTTCTCAGGCTTATCTCATACTGGAAGAATATCTAGGAAAATGTGCTGTTTATAATCTTGGAACTGATACAATGAAACAAAAGCCTGATGTTTCCTGCTGTTGCCAAGTCTTCACTGTCAAGTTAGAGTTGACTTTTGGTAATCTAGAATCTGATCTTTCATAATTTTTTAAAATATTTCTGTTTCTTTCATTATTTCTCCTTCCTATTCCTTCTCCTTTTCCTTTGGTCACTGTAGAAACAGATATCAATCTATATTTCTACATATGTATATGAGCCAATAAGGCCAGTGGTATCCTGGGGTGCACTGGGAAAAGCATTGCCAGCAGGTCGAGGGATGTGGTCCTGCCCCTCTGCTCAGCCCTGGTGAGGCACATCTGGAGTGCTGTGTCCAGTTCTGGGCTCCTCAGCACAAGAGGGACATGGAGCTCCTGGGGCTCATGCAGCAGAGGGCAACAAACATGATGAGGGGACTGGAGCATCTCTTGTCTTCAGAAAGGCTGAGGGAGCTGGGCTTGTTCAGCCACAAGAGGAGAGAGAGTGTATAAATATCTAAAGTGGAGGTGCCAAGGAGATTGATTCAGGCTCTTCTCAGTGGTGCTGAGCAATGGGAGGCGATGGGCAGAAACTGATGCACAGGAAGTTCCACCTGAACGTGAGAAACAACTTCTTTTTTGTGCAGGTGACTGAGCCCTGGCACAGGTTGCCCAGAGAGGCTGTAGAATCTCCCTCACAGGAGATACTCAAAAACCTTCTGGACACAATCCTGTGCCATGTGCTCTGGGATGGCCCTGCTTGATCAGGGTGGTTAGACGAGGTGACTACAATTGTAGACCCTTCCAAACTTAACCATTCTGTGATCCTGTGATATGTGTTTATGTATAAACGTGTCTATGTATAAATAACCTTGCAAAATCATCAGTAACTGAAGTTCCCTTCTCTGAATCAACAGTGCTGAGTTCACCCATCAGGAATGAGAGAAGCGCAAAGAATAAGAGAACTGACAGACTCTTTGGAGGCAAGTCAGGCAAAGCAGACCATGCACTCTCTCAGTACCAGCTCTCAGGATATAGACAGAGAAGGTGCTGGAGTGCCTGGCCCTCCCTCAGGATGCCACCAATGCTCTGAATAATTCTGACTTGCCAGTACATTGTTAGGAAATATTTATATTTCAGTGGTGTACAGGAGAACAACTCGAGATAAGGCACTATTGCACGAGCTCTAAGGCAAACTTAGCAATAGCACTCAGACTGCCTAGGAAAGCTCACATCAATTTAGAGAGCCCTCAGGAAAATCACTCCTGTAACAGAAATTACTCATCCTCTGAACACCAAATGCTCCGTTAAGCTCTGAGATGTGCAGTAAGACACAGTAATCGCATTTTGCCCTGAAGCGTTTGGGAGTTAATAATTCTTGTAGAGAAAATCCACCTCATTCAATTCTCAGAGGAGCTCACTGTCCCCACAGCCATCAGATCAGTCCAGTTTTCATCTAGAGATGTTGCTTCAGAGGGCCAGCAAGTATTTCATGCTGTATGCTGGAATGTAATTCTGCACTGCTCACTTATAAGAAGATAATAATGAACGGTGACTTAAGTGACTTAAGTGACAAGGACCACAACAGCGATGGATAATATTGGCCAATACAAACTGGTAAGCGTGTGTGGGGTACAGAAATATCACTCAGTAGCCCCAGCTTTGAGGGACACACTGCTTTCCATGTACACAATGCTGGGTCCCATTTCTGACTCTCAGCTGCCCCCCAAGAGAAGCAGGACCAGGCACAAGCTGGGGGCTACTCAAATCTTCCACTGCTCTTGCTGTGAACAGGAAGCACTTTCACATCCATGACTCTGTAATTGTACAAGCCTACTTGAAGGGAAATGCAAATCTTTCAATGGAAAGCTTTCACTGGCCCTGTAGCTCAGTTCTTTCTCTTTCAAACAATTGTGAAGGTATATTTATTTAGTATTTTTTTAAAGTTCAGATGCATTAGTG